>NC_092869.1:21367705-21369265 GCF_032062135.1 Pyxicephalus adspersus
GCCCACAATATAAACAAAAATTTCTACGCAAAAAAAATAGGATCACTTTTTGCATCAAAAAATGACAGAATTAGAACGCTAGGGAGGTTAATCAATGTCCATACACGTACATTAATACTTTGCCGACCCTTGTTCAGGTAATCTTGTTAATACCTTGCATTTTATGTTGACTTACTTGTACTTGTACCTATAAAATTCAATAAAAATATTGAAATACAAATAATTAGCAGGTAATTTATGGAAACAATGTACAAAATAAAATCCTCATACCCTAAAAAAAAGCAGAGAAGTTCAGGTAGACAAATTAGTTAATAATTGGCATTGTTAAATTAACTTACGTACTAATACTAAATTTTGTCTAGACATTTGGTCAGTGATCCCTAGTCCCAAAAGGGTTAAAAGCTAACATATTTTGCTGTGTTCCTGTTTAGAAAATGCAGTGTTTTGTGAAATGTTGATTTGTAAATAAAGAATTTATGTACATAAAAAGAATACATAGAATAGGATATACATATAATAGGATTTGACATTGATTTAAAATATTTTAAAAATATATTAACTACAGCTAACCCCCAAACTATTTTAACAACTGATTGTTGCTTTGGGCAAATTTCCATTAATGCTTGTCATGTGTCGGGCAGGAATTGAGGGAAAAATCTCCCAAATGGGAGCAAAGGAAATAAAACCTGAAAGGTTCCAAACCAAAAATGCTGGATGAGATCTGTTTTAGGTTTGATAGATCACCCATGTTCTCCAAAGATAGTCTATCTTCTCCAGTCTTGGAGAGCTTTATTAAATCAGGCTAAATTATCCCAGTTCACAGATGTCTTGGTATTCACTTTATCCAACAGAAGTGTAAAAGTGTTGTGATAATAGTAGATTTTGGTAATTATAGTCCACAAGACATTATCACACCAAAATAAAATAATCAGTCAGATAAAGTACATGATAGTGATACATTAATGCATAGGTTCAGTCAGTGTTCCTTATGTTACATGCTGTGTGCTTTAACCTGTCGCAAATTCTGAATCTGAGTTAAATGTGTGGTTATTGCCACATGTTTACACCATCTTAAACTTTTTTGCATTATTGACATTATTCTTCTAAGTGCAAACAATTGGTCACTAGAAGAGTTTTCATGTAATAGCTCAAAGCAAATCTGTGCTGTACCCATATAAGACAAAACAAAAGGTTTTCTCTAATGCCACCTTTCCCAGCAGCTATCTTCTTCTCTTCACTCCCTCTGCCTCCCCATTTAGCTGGTGTGAATGAGCAAAGCCCCCAGTTGCTCCAGATAGAGCTTACCCTCATCCTGCTCCCATGTAACAGTGCTAGACTGATCACCAGTGCTATTACATGAGGAAAAGGGAGTGAATCACACTTTCCTTTAAACCTGGAAGTACTGGTTGATCACATCTCGATCATTTGTCTGCATGGATTACTGTGTCATTACTGTGTCATGGAAACTCTGTGCCATTGATTGTCCCCTTCTGATCACTCTGTGCCATTGATTGTCCCCTTCTGATCACTCTGTGCCATTGATTGTCCCCTTCTGATCAC
>NC_092869.1:21369551-21380916 GCF_032062135.1 Pyxicephalus adspersus
ACTCATGTGCCATTCATACCGTATTCCCCTTCTGATCACTCTGTGCCATTGATTGTTCCCTTCTGTTCACTGACTTACCTTTTTTTCTACTGTACGGCCGGGTAACTCCATTAGGGCAGGGATCAGCAGCTTGCTTCCTGGTGCAGAATCGCGGGGGCGCGTGTGCCGGCTTGTTACTTTCAGTTTCGCTCTGCACTGCAGCCAGTATCGAGGAGACACACACAGTATCAGGTATCAGAGGATGTCTTATTCGCGGGTGAGTGCCTTATTTTAAATATTTTAGCAAAAATCTGGGGTGGCTTATTTGATGGGGATGCCTTATAATCGGGGAAACATGATTGATCTGGACCATGTGACTCCCTGAGAGCTGCCCCTTTACCCCAGAGGACCAGGATATTCTGTAGATGTGCTTCATCTGCTGGCAAAAATGTAAACACCATTTGAGCAGCTTCTGCTCCACCACTCCCTCTGGTGGTGGGTTCTGTTACCGGCAGGTCACATGGTCTCCCCTTGTCACACACCTTCTCCTTTATAAGGAAGTGACTGGCAACAAGAAGTTGTCTGAACAAGGAGTTCTTCCAGGCTCTGTTTCCAGGTTCCTTCTGCTCTTGTACTGTCCATTGCTCTTACTAAGTAGGCAGTCAGCAGTCTTTGCATGTTCAGGGCCCACAACCTGGACTGTGCCTTCTTAAGTCCATCACTCCTTGCGGGGTTCGCTGATGAAGCTGGTGTCTTAGGCTTTGCACCCCATACATGTCCCTGGCAAGTGGGCTGGTAACACAAAGCTTTCACCGCCCACCTTAGATTACTGTTTTGGCATCCTTTTTTCATTTGGAGGGAGTTAACACCTTTATTTAATAGATTATTCTTTATCTGGGTTGACGCCGCACGTATCCCATTTTGCATTAGTGCATCCTTGCATGTGTTGCTCACATAGTTTAGCAAAAATCCTTGACAAATTTAAGACCTGCAAAACACAGTACATAAATTTACATAAATTATATTGTGAAAAGATACACATATTTATTGATTTTATCCAATAGTTATGTATTGTTAAATATAGTTATGGTTAAAAAATCTTTAAGGTGCCTAAATGAGTGTTGCAGTTCAAGTTGTAGTAAGTTGGTTGCTACCATGCACCAGTCCGAGTGAGCACACGGAGGTCTGGCTGCTGACAGTTATAGGTAATAATCCCAAAGCTCACTTGTGCATACATTTGTAGTGACGCTTTCTGTTTACACTGACATAGATAGGTTAAAAAAAAGTTCATCAAGATCAACTACAAGTAAAGTAAACATACTAGAAAACCTGTGTGATATAAATAAAATTGTATACGCACTGTTGACCCAGAGGAAGGCAAGAAATATAAAGCAGGGTTTAATTTATTTCAATAGGGGAAAAAAAATATTTCCTGATTTCCTACGAAAACTGGATAATCCCTGGATCAACAGTCTCTGGTGTCATTCCTTGTAATAACATTGTTACAATATTATAATATTATCGTAATAATGTATTACCCAGTTATATTCTGTGCATCTAGAAATGCTTTTTCCTAAAACATTCTATTGCGTGTGCTAAAACAACTTCCTGCTGGAGTCTATTTCACATACCTCTAGGTGCAAGGAGTACTCCGATGACCTTTGCAATAACCTTGCAGTGAATCATTTTGAAGCAAGTTCTATATGGACCTATAATATATTTATACAGGGTGATCATATCCCATCTTAACGCATCTTCTCAAGGGAGAATAGATTAAATTCAGCTAATCCCTCCTCCAGCTGATAGCTGAGCTCCTCCAAGCCTCCTGTTGGTTTAGTCGCCTTTCTCTGAACTCTCTCCAGTTCCACAATATCTTTTTTGTGAACTGGTGCCCAACACTGGACTGCATATTCCAGATGTGGTCTGATGCTTTGTACAGGGGCAGAATTATGCCTCGGTCTCCAAAGTCTTTACCTCTTAATACATGAAAGTAATTTACTTGCTTTAGAAATTGCAGCTTGGCATTGTATATTATTAATAAATATATGATCTACCAAAGTACCCAGATCCTTCTCCATATTTGTCTCCCCCTTCATATTGCAAGGCATTTTGTTTTCAAAAATATACAGCAAATGCAAGCACTCCTATGTAGCAATGTAAGGGCTAAAAGCTGGCTGCTGGTAGCATATGTTAAATGTTTGTTATGTCAAAATCACGTGATGCTGGACTATATTTTTTTCATACTCCAGAATTTTTTTTATTTAATATCTGACCCCCATTTATGTTGCTGTTGGATATAACAGTGACATTCAGGATGGAGAATTGTGAATGTGGCAATAGCACAGAGAATTTAATCCACATCTTTACACTGCCTGGTGTTTATTGAACTCAACCTCTTTAGGTTAATGAACCACTTTTTTGTTAAGAGGTAGAGTAGAAAAAAAAATAAATAAAAGGATCATTGGAGATTCACACCAGGGACCACTTATATCTTTTAACCTTTTAAGTGCTGGGAGACCTGCAATACATTAAGTGAAGGTGTTAAACGGTTTTTATTTGCTTCAGGGTTAGTAAAGGCTAGGCAACTTTCCTCCCCCCCCCTCCCTCCTCTTTACATCAGCAAATGGCATTGCAGCTGATGATGAATGAGTATTAGGGTAACTCATTTTAAGATGTACTTGATTTATTAACACCAAGGTCTCCATTTTCCGGCAGGTCAGTGCTTTACTGAAACACCCAAAGTCATTGTCAAGGTCAGGCTGTTTATGTTTTTTTTTTTTTCTTTTTACACAATTGTTTGAAAAGCATCAGCCTGCTAATCAGCCCTTGAAGCCATGATGAGATTCATAGGTTGGACAAAAAAGCAGTTTTGGTCTTCTAAAAAAAAAAAAAAAAAAAAAATCTTTAAAAAGAAAAAAATTAAAAGCTAGCGGCTATGAGGGCCACGCTTCAATTATGACTCCCTAGTAAGACAAGGGCCTTAATGGTCAGTGTTTGCCTTCAGGGATGTTTATTACACACACAACTATTTTGCAGGAGCAGCGTCAAATCTATAAAACTACCATTAGGCTGAAAAATCAATCAAAATGCCATTAAAGTGGAATAAGTTGCCAATATTGCTGATGTGGTAGCAGCTCTTTCGATTTTCCTTCAGATTATTAGGTACAGCCTAGTAGTGACTTTGTTAAGGAAAATAAGTGTTGTTCAGAAGTAATACGTCTCTTTGGCTTCATAAAGTTTGTGGCCTCATATTTCCCACTTTATTGATTACCCATTATCATTTCTCACAAGGCGTCCTAACTCAAGGGGAAAATATAACTCTCTCTCGTTTCTCGCTGAACGGCCATGCCATTATAGATCGGGAGGAAGGTATTTCAGATGAACCAGTCTGGGAGAAAAATGAGCTGAAAATAATATGAGTGTGCCTTCCAGGTCTTAGCAGTTAGAAGTAAGAACAAAGCTTTGTCAGCAATCTCCCCATCAGTCGTTCCCCCTCACCATCACTACCACCTCCTTTCTTCTTTCTACCCCCCTTACTTGGTTTACCACCCCCGTATTGCTGCATCTCCATCCTTTCCTCTCTCCTACAAAACAATGAACAGCTGGAATGGAGTTTTTGTGCTATCAGTAACCTTAAAGCGTTTCTGTTCTATGAGTAATTTGCTCTGAAGGAGATAGTAGGTTAACGATTTATTCAGCTCTTAAAATTCCAAGTCCACTGCTGTGATGCTCAAAAATAATATTGCTATCCTTTGTTTTCTGGCTTGTTCTTTTTTCTAGTACATTTTTTGTTTGTTTTGTTTTTTCCGTTTTTTTTTCAAACGTAATTTTTGTAGTGCAGAAATGCCCTGCATTCTTTACCTAAAACAATAAACCATTCAGGACAATCTCTGCTGCTAAAGTAGGTTAGTCTCAATGCTCTATGACACTTTTACAAACAGAGGCAAGGGTGAACACACCCAACTAAGAGTGACTTGTTTCAAGCACGAGAAAAGAAATGGCAAACCCTATGCAGATGACACTGTTTACAACAGGATTGCATAAAATGCCACAATTTCATTTGATGGTAAATTAGTGCACCTATAAAACTGTTCAAACCACTATAATCTAGCTCAGCGGTTGCCAACTGGTGGTCCACCAGAAAACTTTGGTGGTCCGAGGCTCTGGCCGGTGCACCCCCAAGCGGGGTCAGAAGAAGGACCCCGCTGGGGGGGGCACACTGGCCAGAGCCGCAGACCATGTCCCCCGTACAAATCACTGGCTCAGGCAAGTGGGCGGGCTGTGTCTCTGGTAAGCTCAGATCTGCCATGAGAAGTTGGCAGGGTTATGCCTTCATGACATCGCTATGGGGGAGGTTTCTTCCCCTTTGAGTGACACCTGGCTCCCCACGCATGCAGGACCAAAAAGGTTGACGACCACTGATCTAGCTCACTAAAAGTAGTTTGTTCCACCTTAAAGAGAACCTGGATAGTTGAAGCTGGGTCAACAAAGGCCAAAGAAAACATGGAAAACAGAGTGACTCTTATACTGCTAGAAAGTTTTAAAAACCGTAAGTGACTAGATTGATCTAAGCTGTAACTTGACAAGGTTGGGCTGGGAATAAGGACTGTATGATTACCAGAGTTTAAATAAAATGGGCTCCAAGATGTGGAACTGTGCTTAGAATTGATAAAAGCAAATGTTGTTGCAAAATAGTCCACCCAGTCATTTTGAAGATAACTGACAAAACACTGAAGGTATCGTTTTAAAGTTTAATTGGTTCTGTTTAACATGTTTGTTATACTCCTCTAGGTTGTCTGAACAGATACGTATTTCATCTAAGTAAGCAATAACAAAATTACCCAAAAGATCTCGTAATACATGATTGATAAAAAGCTGGAAAGTGGCAGGAGCATTACATAGGCTGAATGGCATGACAACTGACTCAAAATGTCCATACCTAGTTTTAAATGCCTTCTATTCATCTCTTTGGTGAATGTGGACAGGGTAATATGCCCCTCAAAGAACTAATTTAGTAAAAATCTTTGCTGAGCAGAGCCTTTTTAATTGTTCAGGAATTGAAGGGAGTGGATAACGGTTCTTTACAGTGATCCGATTTGGTTCCCTGTAGTCAATACAGGTACGCAAGGTAGAATCCTGCTGCTGCAGCTGACACAGAGTGCCTTATATAAACCCTTTCTTTAGATTTTCATTCAGAAGTTCCCTGATATTTTAAATCAAGGCTCTGAAAAATTGTAAATGCAGCGTAAAGGTATTTTTGTCCCTGGTAGCAACTTGATAGGGCAATCATAGGGGCGATGAGGCGGTAACTGATCTTCATTCTTTTTACCACATACGTCCTGTTACTGTATTGAGGAGGCAGTGTGTCATACTGCTGAGTACATTCATACACATGTGATTCTTCAGTTTTTGGTGAACTCCGCTGACAATGATTTTTGCAATGATTGGAAGCAAACATAGTCTGTGTTTCCCAATTAATAGAGGGAATATGAGTAGAAAACCTAGGAATTGCCAAAATATTAGAATATTTGGGTGATAAAATGAACTGAAAGCTGATTGTCTCACAATGGTCAGACTCAAATTGAGGTTCAAGAGGAATGGTCTCCTGGGCCCTGAGGATAAAGGTGAACCATCTTCTGTCTTCATATATTAGGTGCAGAATTGTTTCTCATCTTGATATTATCACAACAGGCAAATTCTATGTCTATGAAATTTCCCTGAGCTCCAGAATCAAGCATAGCCAAGCAGGGAATTCCATGACTTTGAAACACAAGCCTAATAGGAATGACAAAATGAGGCATTTGAGATGGATTTTTTTTTTCTTAAAGGTGAGACAGACTGAGTAATGGAACTTATTTATTCACATACACCAGTCCCAGCAATTGTTCTTTCTATTTTGTTTGAACAATTACCCTCATAATGTCCAGAATTCCCGCAGTAAAAGCATTAGTTCTCAGAACGACATCTCTCTTTTTCTTGAATAGAAATATATCTTTTTATGACATCCATCTGCATAGGTTCAGAGGTGTCAGTATCTGGGGAAACGTAGGAGCTTCTGTGCTTTCTGGCTGAACGAAAAGTATATAGCTCCAATATTTACAATTTTACCTAGTTTCTCATTTCATTAAGTCTCTAATCAATTTTGATACATAATTGAATAAAATTCTCAAGGTTGTTAGTCTTTACTCTGATGAATTAATTTTTAATTTGTTAAAAAGTCCTTGGCAGAACAGACACTTTTGCGCTGCTGAATTGCAGGTGGTATCTGCAACCCAACATGGGAATTCAATTGAGTAAACTATGCAACTTAGCTTCAGTAGTAGCACAGCAATTGGGGTCATCAACAACGCGATTCGTAGTATTAACAAAGGCATCAAAATCATCAAGAACTGCACTGTCCTGCTCCAGGGGAAGGAGTAGGAAGTTCAAAGTGCATCACAGCAATGGGTATCAGGAAAAGCTGAGTATGTGATCAGACAGGGAGCTATCCAGCATTTCATGTAGCATCATAGGAAGAGCTACTGCCAGACAAAGAAGCATCCCTAGTTCCAGATACCAACAATATAGGTCTAGTTCCCAGTATTGCCTGTAAGTTGCCTACAGCTGATCCCCCACTGTTGACTTGCATAGTTTTTCTCACATGTTGTATCTGTACAGAAGCTGCTATCCTGCCATCTTTGCGCTGCCCCCAGATGACTGGTAATCTGATGGATGGATGAATAAGCATAAGAGAGTTGCTTTTACTGCAGCTTCTCTCCAGCAAGGATGAAAAGTCAGCAATAACCCTAGATAATTTCAGGCTGCTTTTAGGCTTAAGTCACAGGGGTGCCCAGGTACAGGCAATGCTATGTTTCACAAGCAATTTAAGACCAAATGTAAATGTAATTTCTGTTCCTTATAGAATAGCACGTCTCCTACATTTTATTTGCAGTTTAAATAGATTATGTTAACCTATTTATTTAGGTTGAAAAAGTCCTAAAACATACTTTCTGTGACCCTGTAAGCTAAATATTCAAGATCAGTTTTACTATGTCTGTTAGGAGCTTCTTCACATTCTTTCAATGCAAAATTCAATTGCTTTAGAAGGTTTGTATTTCTAGGCATTCTACGATGGGCAAAATACTAGACTGGCTCCCACAACTTAAGAATTGACATGAAAACCCACAGTTAGGACTGGCCTTAACAACACGTTTATACAGAGTGGCTAGTGTCTTTATGGACTGAGTGAGTAAACTGCAGTTATAGAGTAATACATTTCTGTGTAGTATTCCATTAAAAGCACATGGTATTTTGTAGCAGCCTAGCAGAATCAGAATGAGTATTCATCCTATACCTGACATCTATAACATTGTGAAATATCCATCCCATAAGGGCTTCCAGTCAGAACTTTTTCAGTAGGAACGCAGCCACTGTGATAGAATGAGTCCAAAAATGCACTTGCTGGCACTAAAGAGGCAGTATATTTTTAACACCTCATTTTATTTTGCAGTGACAAAGTGTCTGAATCCAGGAGCAAGAAAAGAGCCGCAAAGGCAAAATTCACCCAATAAACTGATTTTCTTTTTCTGACATGCAAAATCTTATAAAGCAAACTAAACAATGAATCCTTGTAAATCTATATAGATTTGGTGTAAGTCCTGTGTTACAGTAGGTTTATGAATGTTCAAACAAAAATACATATAATAAATTTTCATTTTTGTATGCTTATGTGAATGCCAATAGCCTATTGTGCTTGTGCAATTGATTTTTTTAACATGCCAAGTTAGATATAATGTCATTTAGACATATAAAGTACAGTAAGTTTTATTTGTGTAGGTAAAAAATAGTTTTTCTCAGTATGAAAATTAGTGTATTGGTACACTCGGGAATCCTTCCTATGCTTTACTGAAATTCATACAATCCAACATTTTAGTTGTCTCCAAAAAGATTTCCCTTTAAACGTCTGCCCTGTGACAGGTATAAAATTGGATTTACCCTCACATTTTACACCAAAAACACTTGCCACTACAACAAAAAAAGATAATAAATCTTTACATCAGGGAAACAGATTCGAATAATAACCAATTTAATTAACACCATCCAAAAAAAAAATTTAAATTGTGAGTTTTTATGTACATTTTAATCAGTTAGTATTCTATTATAAACTTTTAAAAATAAAAAAAATGGATGGACATTGGCAGCAGTTGTTATAAATGTAAATATAAGCATTCATTCTATTTTATATAAGAGGTAGAGGAGAACTCTTAAATGATTAAAAAGCAGTTATAATGTTTAATAAGTTTAAAAATGCCAGCCAACTGACAATTATTTTTGTGGATGAGTCAAGAAAATGTGCAAGATATGTGTGTCTTCTTTCCTGGCAACTTATTAGCTTAATGAGTAATATATTAAACATACTATGTCCTAAGTTGTTCAGTTCCTTTTCTTTTTCAAAAGTTGTTTTCCTCTGTGGATGAGGTCTTTGGTCTACAGAAAACTTGCTTATAAAGTTCTTTTAGCTGATAAATATATTGACCAATTGCATTCCTTAGTCATCAGACCTTTTCATGTACTAAATCAACATTTTTTTTTTCATTTGCTAACTTTTAAATCTATACAACTGGGGTTACATAGAAATAAACCATTTCATGAAATATATTTGATTACTGTAATGTCTAAGAATCTCTATACTACATAGAGACTATAAATTTGATACACTGATGTTCAGTATATATAAACCCCGTCACTAAAATATTATGTGAGCTTTATTGTGTGATTTGTTTGGTTTTTTTTGTTTTTGTTTTTTAATGAATGTTTTTTAATGTTAATTTTTTTAATAAAATGCAATTTTCAGTATTTTTTCATTTCTGCAAGCATTAATAATGCCTGGTGATCTGTCTATTAAGGTGTTCGACCAAACACTTCCTGTTTCGGGTTCTGCCCTTTGCCTCTTATTTGTGCATGCCATAATTTGTACAAATTATATGAAAAAGGTTTGTTTTTGTGACAAGAAGGGTTGCATGCATTAAGTTAATTTACTAGTTACCTCTTTGTAACAAATCTCTATAGGTTTATTGCATAGTTAGTAGTTTGCACACAAAACTTTTTATAGGATTACAGTGTCTTATAAAGAAAGAAATGGGCGATGTACCCTTGCATATACAGTATACAGGTTGGGAAACTGCATGCTAGAAAGCTATAAAGCGGACCTAAACTTACATTTTCAATTTGGGCTTATGGATGATGTAAACCTTAGTTATACTGATCTGTCTGGGTCTTACTTTTGTTTAATGCCTCTAAACCCCCTAAACTGTCAAAAAACTGCTGTGACCCCCTCCCTCTGGGCTCTCCATAGCTGCTGCGAGGCTGCAAAGGCTCATGGGAGATTGACATCATCAGTCAAAGAGGAAAAAAAAAGCACTTGCTGACCAATCAAACCAATGTGAGTGGTTTAGAACTCCCAATGCCAGATTTCTATTGTATGGGGTCCCCAAACATCATCTTCATTGCCATATCTGAAGTTAACGTCTGGAGACAACCAACCACTTCTCTGATCACTACTACACTGGGCCAAACACATGCTTGTCCTCTCTTAACTGGGTTAAACCCACCATTTGGACCATTAGATTTGTAACATAGAACAATATTAGACATTAAATTTGTCTTTATTTGGATGTCCCACTACCATTACCTGTGATGATCTTTCACATTCCTTTTTCTGTGGATAAAAAGGGTAAAGTTGTTTTGTTTTCTGTTTAATATTTTGTTTCCTAGTTGTGATGGTACATTTAAATATATTAAACCATAGAGTGCCCAATCAGTTCAGGCCCTGTTTAAAATGTTTAAATTTTGGAATTACCAATATCTAACTTTGCAGCAGGGGGTAAATAGTGACTGTCCTCTACCCCTTTATGCATCCCTGCTAGTAAAGTTAGAGTTAGACGTTCACCTAGTGAAAGTTTAGTCTCACCTAAGTACCAAAGATTTCCTGTGGATGTACAGTGACCAAATGCTAATCAGGCATCTTGATGTTCCTAAGGTAAAATGGGCTAGAGAAGATCATTCATGCCACAAATTATTTAATTTATTCTAACTGGCATTGTGTAAGGACATATCTCAAAATAGATACTCATTAGAAATTAGTTTTGCTGCAGACAGAATGTTCCATGTTGCCATCTATATTTCATTTAGAAGGTAGGCCTTATTGACTAAAGTGAGTTTACCCATGATAATTTAAATTAACTTAAATCAGGGCAATGAACATTTTGTATTTTCTTTTATTCTTTCAGCTGCAAAGACTGTATTGAATAATATGCTGCGTGATCCATCCCTAATCTCAGACTCTGCCCTTGCCAACCAGGTGCAACAGGTAATATCCCATCACTATGTCAAGGGGAGACACTTCCTTTATTCTCATGTAATTGCTGTTTTTGTAAAAATTACTTTGAGATTACAAAGTTGCTTAAATGTCACAAGATATGTTGCCTCAGGAACATTTCCTATTTTAATTGCTGCATTTTGTGTCAGCAAAAACAGTGTATGATCCTCTTTATCATGTCACATAAAGGGCTCTGTCCCTTGGGATATTTAATGTTCAGTGCTGCATAGCTGTGCTCTCTTTGGTGCTGCAGGTTATGATTATGCAGTGTATTTTATGTAGATAAGTTCAAAAGAACACATATTGTAAATTGCCTCCTTTTTTTAGATAGTACATAGGATAATGAATCCATAGTAAATTAAAAAGAAATTAGTTTTGATCAGGCCATCTTTGACCATATACATATTATATATAAAAAATAATGCACTTCCTTTCATTGGCATGTTTACTCATCCAGTATTTTATTATTTTTATTATTATTATTATTAATAATAATAATAATAATAATAAACAGTATTTATATAGCACCAGCAAATTACGCAGCACTGAAAGAGCCATTTTATTTAGGCTGGACTTTAAACATGATTGTCCTTGTAATCTCTATTACAAAAAGGGATGAAGATGACTGAGGGGTTTGGAAGTGACAAGAACATCACATTTCAAGTAAAACCAACAAGTATTTTCTGAAAATATATGTTGTTGAAAATATTCTTAGCCTTAAAAAGGAAAACAATTGCAAGCATTATATTTAAGGACTGAAAAGCTGCAATATAGGACCACACCCCAGCCTTTCCTTTCTTCCCACTGTAGATGTCCCCTTTGCTAAAAGTGATAACTTACATTTCTTTGCTCTTTTTGACTAAACAACAAGCATTTTAACCACCTGAGCGTTACACTGATTTCTAGATTTCTGTTCCAAAAGCGTCACAGGTTTTCATGAATTTTTTTTTTTTAAATTGTAGACCTGTAACTTACAGAAATATGTCCGAATAGGGTTCTAGTAGATATCATGAATATAAAAAATGTTTG
>NC_092869.1:21382099-21388727 GCF_032062135.1 Pyxicephalus adspersus
TAGTGCGAGAAATTACGGGCTTAGCGGTTAGGGGGTTAAGTTGCAGCTTATGTCTTGAGTTTACCTCACTTCCTGCCTGATGGACTTTAAATATCATTAGCTTAGTCCTTCCCATCTCTGCTGCCCTTGCTTTCCTCTTTTCATTTTTTTCCTATTAATCTTAGTCTCACCTTCATGCGTGTTCCTGGAGTGTTCCCTATACAAATTCAGTCCATCCGGAAATGCTTGTTAAGAATGTGTAAATATTTTGATGTCTATAGTCTGGCAGAGGTGCACTTTATGTATGTGCTAATGTCACTAATCCCATTATTTTCTCTTTCAGTGCATTGTCAATGACTGCTGTAATGGACCTTTAGTGGATTGTATCAAACAGTATCCTTTAAGATTCAGCCATACAAACACAGTCCTGAATTAACAAAATGTTTACACTGCATCATGGTTTTGGTTTGAACTGGGTAGGGCTGTGGCTTTTTCCAAAACGTCATGCAAGGCTATTCTAATGGCGAGTGTTAGGGCATGCGTTGTGTAAATAGCAAATAAAGCCCCTCAACTTGCTTTTCAGACTCATTGTGGAAATATAAATAAAAATGAAACAGAATTAATTTATAACAGGGAAAGTTGGCCTACTCCTCCTGATGTAGAGACATTTATGGCAACCACTAAATTTAAGCTGTCTCCTGACAGTGCTTTGTAAACGTATACATGTGGACCATCTCAGTTGTATATCTAGTACTATGTGTACACACAAATGATTTCCTCTAGATGGATGGATCAGTTTATAAGGTTTTCATCAGAAGGCTAGCCATTGTCCTTGAACAGAACATGAATAATGACATCACTGGTTACAGTATAAAATGATTGTGATTACTATCCAATCAAAAACATTTCTAGGGGGCTGTACAGTTGTGTTCAGGATAGGAGCAGTGTATTTAAAAAAGTGAAAAAATGTTCCTGCAAAACAGTTGATGGGTCATATTTCTCTGTTATGTGCAGCACTCACGCCCCCTCCTGCAAGCAAGCTTACATGAGCTCCTTGGAAAGGAACCCTGGTAAGTCTGGGAACTGGAAGAGTGGCATGACACCAAAACTAATTTGGCCAAAATATCCCTAATGTGCATTTCATTGAAATTACCTACAAGAGTATGCTAAGAGGGTTCTTGGCCCTGGACAGGATAGCAAAATTTTTTCCAGGTTTCTCCCCTCTGTGTTTTAGACCAGTGGTCACCAACCTTTTCGGTTCCGCGAACCACTAAAATCACCGGCTCCTAAACACGCATGCGCGGGGAGACAGGTGTCACTTAAAGGGGGAGAAACCTCCCCCAGAGTGATGTCATTATGACATAACCCCGCCCACTCTCTCATCGCTGATTAAAGCCTGCGATGGGAGAGTGGGCAGGATATGTTCAGGGACACAGCCCGCCCACTTTCCTGAGCCAGGAAACTGCACGGGGAACGTGGTCCACGGCTCTCTTCAGTGCGTCCTCCCAGCGGGGTTCTTCTCCTGAACCCGCTCGAGGGTGCGCCAGCCAGAGCCACAGATCCCCAAAGTTTTCTCGCGGACCACCAGTTGGCGACCGCTGTTTTAGAGGGTATGCAAGCACAGGCTCTATGGTACACACTCTGGTGATCCTGCCCAATGGCTCAGGAATTTTCGGGTAAAGTTGCCAAAACCCACAAAAAAGACTGATTGCATATATTATGTTGGCAGCTCACATTGCCCTTGCTAAAGCATGGAAATCTACCATAAATACAGCGGTTTTGTACTCCAAGCTTGATTGGATCATGGTTAAAGAATAAATTCACCTGTATTGTCCAGGACATTCCTACTGTGTTTGAACTTACCTAGGACCCTTGGTGGGACTCCCACCTGTGTAGAAGTGAGACCTACATCTCATGCCCAACCTTTTACATGCTCCCATCTTATCACTTCCTATGTTTCAGCTCATAGTTTAGGTTTAATGTGTCGATTTGTTTGAGTTTGACTATTGTTTTAACATGGTTAAATGAGCTTTATTCACTTTTATAAAATGCACTGCTATTATTCTAAACACTACTATAAGTGATTATTTTTACCTTTTTTTAATGGAAATGCAGTTCCCCTTCATGAACACATATAAGTGTAGCTTTTTTTTTAGCCAGATTAAGGGAATGATAACATCCTATCATCTTCTTTAGCAACCAATCTAAAAACAGCTTTTTGGGGTTTAACTCTAGTCAGATGTGAAGGGTGATCTTATTCAATAGCTGTATGTATGTGTGTTTGCACACTCACCCTACTGATATCTGTACTGTTAACAGTGTGGTTTTATTCTTGTAGAGAATACTGTATAGCAGCTTTTACTAGACTAACATTTAAAGTTAGTTGTGAAGCAGGGATTTCCACCACAACGGCAATTGAACAAGTGTTTGTAGAATTATTTTGAGGTATTAATGCACTTCTCTCATATGCCAAATATAGTGTACCTTTTGTGACCCTGCCTAACTCTAAACACAGCCAGCAAGCTGCTCTCATTATATGTGCAGCTATTGGCAGCTAGGAATGAGTTATAATGGGCTGTAATGGCTTTGCGGTTTAAAAAAAAATCATGGCTGGTGAGGAAATAATTGATTAGCATTTGATAGAAACTATCAGGGAAATGCTTGATTGCTCTGTGGAGATATTGAGAAATATCATCCTTGCAATATGAAGTGGCATTGTGCTAGCTTTGACTTTGTGCATTCTCAGAAGATTGATTCAAAGGAACTACATGTGACAGGCCTTTATAAAAGGTATATGGTTTTATATTCCATATTACTGGTTGTAAAATGTATTAAAGAGAACCATGCAGGTGCTTTTTGACTGCAATCAGATGGATATACAGACAAATGGAGGTACTGGGAAAAGTAAAAAAATATATATCATTGCATTCCATTCAGAGACAAAGCATTGCCTTGTAATGTAATCAATCATGGCAACACCTGTAGCATATCAGAATCCATTACCAATTTTTAATGAGACAGTAAGGTCATGTGGTGTTGATTTTGTAACAAACAAAACAATAGACTTAGATTTTTCCCTAAAGTGTATCTAAATTTCGACTTTTAAAATTTTGGATCAGACAAGGCTTTATAACAAAACACATTTTCTGCTTTCTACAATGAAACATACATACCTGTCTGTTGGCTGTTCTCTTCTGTCAGAATTTGCAGCATTTAAAAAACAAAACAAAACAGCACCAGCAGTACTTGTCAGGGAGTGATCTCCTTCCTGACCTTTAAATCAAAGTTCAAGTAGAGCAGTGCCCTCTGTCCTGCATTGATGGAACTTTGATTTAATTGTCTGACCACCCAACGAGTACTGGGACTGTTGATACTTGGAGATATAGATATAGTAGGTTAAAAAAGTATTCAGATCCCCTTCACTTTTTCAATTTTGTTATGTTGCAGTTTGATGCTACAATCCCTTAAATTCTTTCTTTTTTCTTATTAATCTACTCTCAGTAACCCATAATGACAAAGTGAAAACATAATTTTAGATGATTTTGTACATGAAAACAAGAAATATGAGAAAAAACAAATATTATATTTTTATAATTATTCAGACTTAGTACTAAGATTAGGCACCTCTGGCAGCAATCAAAGCCTCAAGTCTTTTTGGGTATAAAGCAACAAGCTTTTGCATACCTGGATTGTGGGATTTTTGCAAATCTTCTTAAGCTCAGTCAGGTTGAATGGGGACTGTTTGTGGAAACCATTTTCAAGTCAAGTCAGTGCTCTGGCCTAGCCATTCTAGGATATTCACAAATTTATCCCCAAGTCACTTCTGTGTTGTCTTCACTGGGTGCTTTGGGTCAATGTCATGTTGAAAGTTGAACCTTTGGCCCAGTCTGAGGTCCTGAGCACTGTGGAACACGTTCTCATTAAGGATATCTCTGTACTTTGCTCCATGCATCTTTCCCTCAACCCTGACCAGTCTCAAAGTCCCTGCTGCTATAAAACACCCCCACAGCATGAAGCTGCCACCATCATGCCTCATGGTTGGAATGGTATTGGGCTGATGATGAGCGTTGCCTGGTTTTCTTCAGACATAACATTTTAAAATTGAGGCCAAACAGTTCAGTCTTCTTTTATTCAGGCCACAGAATAGTGTTCTTCACAGTCTGGGAGTCCTTCAGGTGCTTTTTGCAAACTCCAAGTGGGCTTCCACATGTTTTTTCTTTTAATACATTTACTACAATTCTCTTCTCACTTTGCCATTTTAGGGTACTGAGTGTAGATAAATGAGAAAACAAAAGAATTTTACCAATTGTAACATCAGGCTGAATCTTAACAAAATTGAAAAAAGTGGAGGGGGGGGGGTGGTCTAAATACTTTCTGAAGCCACTGTAATTCTCAATAGGTTTCATGAGTTACTCCTAGTACAACTATTTTAAAAGAAAAACAAAAAGTATTGTACTGACAATACTTGCAAGTGAACAGTGCAAATTGCAGATTCAAGTAATAATATAATTTGCCTGCTATAAAGCTCTGTGATCTGCAGTAAAATGGTTCTTGTCTTTAGCCAAGCACAAGGAGGTGTGGTCCCTGGACAGCCCTTGTTGGCACAGAATACCAGAGACACACGCTCCCTGTAACTTACAGCCATGGGGAAGTGTTACATTAGGGCGAAAGTTTTCAGAAATTACATGTTAATTCCAGGGCACATAAAATAGTTAAAAATCAATTGGAAGTTTAAGGTTTTAAAAGCATAATGTCTTTTGAAGGATTGTGTATTGATTTTAAATATAACTCTCTAATTATATATGCACAGAGTGAAGCGCAGAGACAAGCTCTTTGCAAATGGCAGGGGGCTGTTTCACAGGAAGGCTTCTGAGGATTACGGGAAGCCGGGCCTCAGTTTTTCACTAGGCGGAAAATGGCCTGCGAGATTATTTACAAGTTTTGCTTGCTGGTCAGCGGTATCCATCAATAACAGGTAGTAACATTATAGACCAACACTAAGTGTTTCGGCCACTATCGCATTAGGAAATCACTTTGAAGCTCTCATTTTATTCCCCATTTATGTTCGTCCTTTGCTTACCATCTTCCTCCTGCTGTCACTCCTTTTTGTTCTGAGAACCAATAGTTCTATTTTTATTTTTCTGCTCCTGAATTGTTATTTTAGCTAGACAGTTTCTGTAATCATTTAACGTTTCACTGGAAAATTAAGGTAAATTAAATAAACAGTATTAACAGCACCACTGACTGTTTTCAGTCCTTATACATCACTGAATAGATGTTCTTTCTATGTCAACAGAAGCCTTTTTTAAAGTGAACACACTTGGCTGCTGTACATTTCTAAAATGTTAAAAAATTCAATGCACAATTGAATTCAGAGGTGCTGTTTATTTATAGTGTACAGAATGCTTGCAGAAATTTAATTTGATTCTGTGGTTCACTAAATCATTTCTCTAATTTATCCCTTACTAAGTGTATGATGAAACAAACAATGTTCTCAGAATAGGTAAAAGTAGGAATCTGCAAACAAAATTTAATTTACACTTATCCAAAGTGGAGTTACACTTTAATGCTTTGCCCCTATCACTAGGGAGTTATAGTGAATTTGCCTTTACTTACCTTCCTTTTAATTTGGCTGAGGATGGAGAAAAGTAGTCCAGGGTTTATCAGGGTTATCAGCACACAGATGATACTGTAAAGGAAAGGAGGATATAAGACTACCAAGAAGGAGGTGTACAGATTAAAGAAAACCAGTTCAATGACTTCCATGGGGCAGGAGATTAGAAGAGCAGGAATTACCAAAAGAAGCCGTCAGACAGATAGGAAGAGAGCAGTGTCACTGATACCAGTGGAGTTCATGATTTGGATCAGAAGTGGGTGATCAATGGTATCAAAAGCAGAGGAAAGATTTAGGAGAAGGAAGAGAGAAGTTGCATTGTGAGTTTATATAAATGTATACATACTGGGGGAAAAGAGTATTCAACACGTCAATGTTTTTCTCAGTAAACATATTTCTAATATTTCCAAATGTCAGTAACAAATGGAGTAATTCTCACAAACAAACAGAATAAAAACAAATACGTCCATAAATTAAGTTGTGTGTAATAATGTGAAATGGCATAGAAAAAAAAGTATTGAACACATTCAGAAAAGGAGGTGCAAAAGCCAAGAAACCTAAAATCTGTCAGTATTTAGAAGACAATCCTGCAAATTAATATCAGCTGGTTTAGTCCTATTTGATGGCCTAGAAAAGGGTTTCCCATTAAAGGTATCACATAATGGGTAAAAGCAAAGAGCTCTCTTAAGACCTTTGCAACTCTTTGTAAGAATATTGGTAGGTCTCACATGCATGTTATGTATTTTATTCCAGAATAATTTATTTCCTTGACCACCTGGTGTGTTAGTGCTATTGGCTATGAGCATGAAGTGCTTCTGAGAGAAAAATTGATAGAGAAGAATCTGGCGTTTTTAGGTAAGACATCTTTGCATTGTAAACAAAAATTACTTTAACCCCCTAACCGCTAAGCCCGTAATTTCTCGCACTAAATATTTTTGCTCTTTTGGTTAAGCCCGTATTTTTTCGCCTACACTAAAATCCCCACTTACCTGGTCCCGCTGTGCTAATCCAGCGTCGGTTCCGTGTTCCAGCGTC
>NC_092869.1:21389904-21392131 GCF_032062135.1 Pyxicephalus adspersus
AAAATTTCATGAAAACCTGTGACGCTTTTGGAACAGAAATCTAGAAATCAGTGTAACGCTCAGGTGGTTAAAACCAAACTGGTTATTTATATTATATTTTTGTAAAGTGTTTAGATACAGTCACATCTACAAAATGATCAGAGTTTTAAATTGTTTTTATTCCCAGTTTGTTCCTTAGTGGGCTCCTTTACAGTCCAGTGGATCTAGTGGGAATTATACAGGGCTGCTATCTATACTTGCTTATATTTGTCCAACAGGATGTTGGCTTTCTTTTAAACCCAACTCAAAACAAAAGAAGTCGAACCGCCACCCCTGCACCCAGTAAATTTTATTAAAACTGAGTTACTTACCTACCCTCTGTGCCACTTCTTATGGTGGTTGTTCACTGTTATTCTAAACAACTTGTAACTTTGTCTTTGTAATGCCACAATGCCCACTGTTCAAGACTAAAGAGGATCTGTGGGGATCCAGGTGATATACACCAGGTAAAGGAAGAATTGGGAAAAAATACAAACCTAACTTTAGTTCTTTTTATTATAAAGATGAACTGAGTATATAGATATACAAAATGTTTTTAAATTGAATGTACCTGTTTAACAGGGCACATTAAATTAAAAAAGTTGAATATCCCAAATTTTCCATAAGCAACACATTTAAAATCATTACATCTAATTAGTATAAAGTTAACTAAAAATACTGGCTCTAGACCGATTCCTTTTCCCCTGGTGTGGGTTAAATAAGCAATATATACAGTGAGGGAAAGAAGTATTTGATCCCCTGCTGATTTTGTAAGGTTTGCCCTCTGACAAAGGAATGACCAGTCTATAATTGTAATGGGAGGTTTATTGTAGCTGTGAAAGGCAGAATAACAACAAAAGAACCCCCAAAAACTGTGCTCAAAAGTCAGAGCCTAATGTGTATTGTAATGAGTGAAATAAGTATTTGATCCCATATCAACCAGTCTGGAGACTGGCTAAGACACCTTCATGTGCTTCTTCCTAAACCACTCCTTTGTTGCCTTGGCCGTGTGTTTTGGGTCATTGTCATGCTGGAATACCCATCCAGGACCAATTTCCAATGCCCTGGCTGATAGAAGGAGGTGCTCACCCTAGATTTGACGGTACATGTCCCTGTCTATTGTCCCATCAATGCGGTGAAGTTGTCCTGTTCCCTTAGCAGAAAAACACCCCCAAAGCATAATGTGTCCATCTCCATGTTTGACGGTAGGGATGGTGTTCTTGAGGTCATAGGCAGCATTCCTCCTCCTCCAAACACAGCAAGTTGAGTTGATGCCAAAGAGCTCGATTTTGGTCTCATCTGACCACAACATTTTCACCCAGTTTTCCTCTGGATCATTCTGATGTTCATTGGCAAACTGCAGATGGGCCTGTACATGTGCTGTCTTGAGCAGGGGGACCTTGCGGGCTCTGCAAGATTTCAGGCCTTCACGTCGCAGTGTGTTACCAATTGTTTTCTTGGTGACTAAAGTCCCAGCTGCCCTGAGATCATTGACAAGTTCGGCCTGTGTAGTTCTGGGCTGATTGTCACCGTTCTCATGATCATTTCAACTCCACGAGGGGAGATCTTGCATGGAGCCCCAGACCGAGGGAGATTGACATTTATTTTGTGTTTCTTCCATTTGCAAATTATCGCGTCAACTGTTGCCACCTTCTCACCAAGCTGCTTGGCAATAGTCTTGTAGCCCAGTCCAGCCTTGTGTAGGTCTACAATCTTGTCCCTGACATACTTAGAGAGCTCTTTGGTCTTGGCCAAGGTGGCTATTTTGCAATCTGATTGATTGCTTCTGTGGATAGGTATCAGGTTTTTACAGGTACTGTAACAAGCTTGGATTAGGAGCACTTCCTTACAGAGGGTGCTCCTAATCTCAGCTCATTACCTGCATACAGTGAAGACACCTTGGAGCCTGAAATCTTGCAGGTTGATAGGGGATCAAAAACCTATTTCACTCATTACAATGCATATCAAGCTTTGACTTTTGAGCACTGGGTTTTTGAGGGTTCTTTTGTTGTTTTTCTCTCTCACAGCTACAATAAACCTACCATTACAATTATAGACTGGTAATTTCTTTGTCAGAGGGCAAACGTACAAAATCAGCAGGGGATCAAATACTTCTTTCGCTCACTGTTCATATATCCATGCTGTGCATATTCTTTTCTGCAAAGATTTTTAAAAAATGTATTTCATTTCATTACCACTCAGTTGCTAT
>NC_092869.1:21392296-21444366 GCF_032062135.1 Pyxicephalus adspersus
AAGGGAAAATGTAACAATACCCTCTACTGGCTTTAATGAATATATCAGGTTTGCCTGACATGCGCAGGCTTTAGGTGGGTTGAATGAATGAGGGGAAATGATTATCATAGTATGTGAATATAG
Organism: Pyxicephalus adspersus; assembly: GCF_032062135.1. NCBI lineage: Eukaryota > Metazoa > Chordata > Amphibia > Anura > Pyxicephalidae > Pyxicephalus > Pyxicephalus adspersus. The sequence continues at coordinate 21,392,420 of NC_092869.1, forward strand.
TAAAGGAAGGAGTTCAGGATGATTGATGCTGAGCAGGCTTTTATTGATTTAGGAGCAAGCAGGAACTCTGTTATCTAATACACTGTATAAACAGCACACCCTTGCTGGCATGTAATTAATATTTTATAGAATAAGTAACTGAAAGAAAATGCTTTAATATGTACTACAGTATTACTTTTTCTGTCATGAGATAAGAGCTACACTTGGGTCTTGCAAAACCAGAGGTACATGCAAAGAAATGGCAGCTGTGGGATATTTTCTGTAGTAACTCATTACTGTCATCTCTAGACCAGTGCTGGGTTTCCAAATGTCTAATACAATTCTGTCAGGTATTACTTTTTGAGTTAGTTTTTTTTCCTGGATCTGGTTTTGTCCTATTGAATTAAACACTATAAAAAAGTATAGTGTTCTTCAAAACTATTCATACTCTTTCTGAAAAGTTGCACCTTTTACATGCCCCACCTATTTTAGGGCCTGGAAAACAGATCTAGGTATTACACTCCCTGACCCCCAGAGATTTTGCATCATTGCTCTCACTCCTCTATCTGAAGCAAATACCAAAAGCTTGGCTATAAGATTTTGACGTGATGGTACAGGACACCTGTCTGCATACAATATTTCCTGGGGTTTCTGCTGGTGAGGCAAATAGAGGTACATTACTGCATATCCTTTGGTCATGCCCAAGACTCTGACACTTTTGCGCAAAGGTCAGAGAGATTATGCAGCAGATTCACAGATATTACCATTCTGGACCCTATGGAGTTTTTTCTCTAACATCACAGTAACCAATTTCTGAAGGCATACTGTAGTTAGGTGGTAAAATGCATTGGCAATGCTGTAAGGTCATATGTACCTCTGATGTGTAGAAAGCAGGATCCACTTTTCATCAGTCTCTGATTCCGTAAGAATATTGAGATCATGGTAGTGGAAAATGCTTTGGCCTCTATACATGGGACAGAAGAGACTTTCCACAATACCTAGTTCTACTTGATGCAATTTCAAGATTCAGCAGAATATACTTTCTCACTTAATCCATGAGATGTAAGCTTCAGACCTTCTGGGTATATGCTTATGCTTTTATAGGTCAATGAAGAGTCTGCATTCAAATGTCATAGGGAAAGATAATCTCACCCTTGTTTCCTCCCCTTCCATCAATTCCTTTTCCCAGTTGAACAGCAGAAATGTAGAAAGGGCTTAAAGTTAGTTACAGTATATGTAGGGAACTAGGGAACTTGCATATGGGCTGTTAGGCAACTTTTACTCAAACCTTGTTGTCTCTATTCCTAAAACAAAAAAAAAATGAGAAATGGAGGCTTATTTGTAGCTATTTCCAATAATATTTTTAGTTTTGAAAAATGTTTTGAATGAACAAATACATTCTTAGTCTGTTGGTTGCCTCTGTTCTATTAGGTAGTAAGTTGTCAAATTAGATGTAACAGTGTTTACAAGGATAACGTGAAATATAAGAGCAGATATAGTATTCTTGCATATAAGAAACTATATCTGTTTATTTGTAAACAAACCAATCATTGTTTTCCTGCCACTTTCTCATTTATGATTTTTTTCCTTCTTTCAAAACCCCTCTGTTGTTGACCTATGATACGGGGGTGTACCAGTGGCTTGTCCTCCTATACCTAAACCTGCACGGAGGAAATAGAAAGGCTTCTAACTATCTGTAATTACTGTCACTAGTTGCCTGTCTATCATGTTGATCCATTGGGCCTGATTTATCAAAACTCCCAAGGACTATCATGGGTGAATGTATTTTTTTTTATTATAAGGTAGTAGACTCTGAAAAGGGAAGGTGAACTTTAGCTAGATTTTTTTTCTAAATGTTCTCAAAGGGGGAGCATGCTTACCTGTGCTCCAGCAATGCAATGTCCGCAAGCTCTCTAACTGCAGCTTCTTCTAATCCTCAATCATCTTCATTGGCTAGTTCAGATGATGTAACTCCCAACCATGGTTGAAGGAAAAGTTTTTATTTTTTTTTATTTTTCTGCAATGGTCAATCCTTCCAGGCTATTTTTCTATTTACATTGGTGTGATAAGCAAAAAGTGTTTGTATATTCCTTGTTGTGGCCTAATAGATGGATGGGGAGGAAGCCTACAACCTCAGGGAACTGTCATTAATTCTAATCAAAGGTGAAACAGAGCACTAGAAAGGCCCTTGTCAGCATCTCAGCAGGTGTTAGGAGAGGACCACACAACCTTCTCTGTTACACATCTAAGTCATTAGTTAGGGTTGGATGGTGACATAAAGCAGTGCCTGTAATAGGTCTTTACAAAATGCTATAGTTCTCTCCTGGGTTTCAGAAGGCAAGGGCAATATGTTATGACATATTGAGGGCTTTTCTGCTCACTTCATGATACCGTATGCAGAGGAGAAGGGAAAATAGATACTATGTATAATTAAACTTCCAATTACCATCCTTCTTCAAATTCCAAGCATGCATTTACCAGGACAGTACAGCCCTTGACAATAAATTGTTCAGAAATATCAAAATCAACATGTTTCAGAGCTGTAGACAGGAATAGAATTAAAAATGTAATGCTGTAATAACCAACTAAGTTCTAACTAAGTTGTAACTTTGGTAAGGTTATATGAGAATTAATTAAAAGAGATATATAGATTTATATATATATATGCATCATTCATCAGTGAAACTGGGTGATCCAGACCTTGAATGGATTTGTCATTTGTTATTTGTTAGCAAATGTTTTCAATCCTGGACCAAATCCATTTCAGGTTTGCTGGATCACCCAGGTTCCCTGATGAAAGTGTATCCTCTCCAGCCTCGGAGAGCTTTAATATAATCAGGCCCCTTGTCCATAAGGAATGTTTCCAGCACTTTGGTAACTCTATGTCACAAATAAACATGGCAGTTCTAAAGGCAAAATGGAGTACAACCTGATAATGGCAAGGTAAAACCAATAAAGAGGCCAGTGCATTTATATAGCATTTTTCTGTGTTGTGTTTTCTGTACATCTGCCATCGATAACTTTCTTATTGGAAAAACTATGACCAATAAAAATGCATACCCAAGATGTTGGACTGATGTATGGTATGTTTGTGTTTATTGTAATTTTAATACCATTGTGTGTTTTATGTATTGCACTGATTGTTAAAAGTGCAGCTAAACTTAAAAAAAAACAGTTTGCAACCAAGCAGGTCCCTTATTGCAGAAAGTGGGGGGGTGTTTCTTCTGCAATAAATAAAATGTCCGTCCTTATCACAATTTTTTAATTACACTCTGTCCATCATGGACGCAACATTATTCACATGGTCTTCTTGCAAGTGTCAAAGAGAAGCTTTGCTGTCTATGGATGCTTTGCACACACTTGCTAGATAATGTTGCTAGTGTTGTACTGTTAATATTGGCCTTGTGTTCTCTCACCTCCCAAGTCTGACTGTCATACAGTGTGGCAATCCATTATGTTAAAGAACCAGCTGAGGTTACAAGTTAAGCAAGCTAAACCCAGTTGTATCTGGAAAAGTTAGGATTAACATAAATTTTCATTCCTAAATGACTGAATTTAATCATTTTGCCATGGATTTGTTACTGATGATAATATTTTAGTATTGATGTTTTTGTCATTTGCCATTTGAATTGCCCAGGTTTTTAATATATTTACTTTGAAGAGGATGTTCACAGACAGGAGGGGTTCCTGTAATTGTAAGATTGGATCTTCTATCCCATCAGCTCCAGTTATTGTTCAGGCACAATGCATTTTTTATCTTTGTAAATGCAAATGTTAGCTGATAAGTTGAAAAAAAATGCTTTACCAAATTTTTGTGTCAATCTATGATACTTCTGTCCAGACTGGGGTCCTTCAGTTTCCTTACTTCTAGGTTCGTTCTCTGTGAGAATTATTGTTTACTCTAGGTGAAATAATACAGTGGTAAAATTAAAAACCAGTTGTTACTGCATTGATTTTTTGCAGATATTGGGTGTTGCTAAAAAAAGCTACTTTTTTAAACACAATTCGAAGTCAAGTCAAAATTGACTAACTGGGAAAGTGAACAGATAATCTGCATTTAACCAAACTTGTGCTTTGTCCATGGTAGGCAAAGCAAAAAGTTTGCTTTAATGACCCCCTCCCCAGTATCACATATTCACTTTTGCTGTTTTGTTGCTCTGAACAATTGCCAGGGCAAGGAAAGGAAACCTTGTGCCCCGTGTGATAACAGTAGTGATTGGGAGATTGTCCTCTTTCCTGTGTAAGCACTGAGAAGAGCAGAAGGGGACTTTGTATGCATTGCTATGCCTGGGTGTAAAGTAGAAAAAGTATGTGCTACTGTGGAAGGGACATTAAAGCAAAACTTTCACTTTGCTGTGTATAGTCATAGCACAACTTTGCTCTATCTGTGAGTAAATGAAACCTATTGCATGTAAGGTCTGCACTCAGTCCCAAAGCAATTCCCCATCGTAGCTGTGCGCTCCTTGTGTCCAGCATGATAGAATGGCAGTTATTTCCAGATAATATTACTAACAATCATTTTCAAGTAGAACCCCAGACAAAAATGGTTTTATTTTTGGTATTGTGAAAAATGCTTAGAAAGTTTTTGGGTTTTTTTTATTGCCTTGTGCTTTGGACACCACCCTCATATTCTGTCTGGGTGACAGTAGTCACCAAGACAATGAAGTAAAAAGACATCCTTCTGATTTGAACACATGCAACGTTAAAAAGGGTATTACATTTTTACTGTCATTTGTGTCCCTGTGGTGAAGATTTATTCCTGTCCCAGACACAGTGATCCCCAGGAGAGGATGCGTGAGGGAAAATCTGCACAATGGGTTTCCAGAAAACTAGAGCAAAAAAACATTACTGAAGAATCTAAACCAGGGGTGTCCAAACTTTTTTTGCTTGCGAGCTACTTTTAAAATGAAGTCAAAATGATCTACCAACAATAAAAGTGCTAAACATATATTTGGTTGCCAGAGAGGGAGCTCTTTTGCTCTGCTCAGTGTATTTATACACAGATAATAGGATTCAGATCACGTATGTGAAATCTTATTGTGCATGCCCTAGTGTTATAGTTTTTTTAGGGAACATTGTTGTTGTGAGGTAACCAAAACATATAGGTAGGGAATGAAGAACATAGATTTTATATTGGATTTGTAAAATATATTATTAGTACTAGGACTATGCTCCCACTGGTCCTAGTCACCCTTGTGAGAAAACAGGGTGGCTAAACCTGGTGTATTGGTGTAGTTGGACCTGGAGGTAGTCCCACATTCACCAAAAAGGAGTAGAACATGAGCCGCCAAAATTGGCGGGTGTCCCCCCGTCCCTCGTAAGGCTGAAACAGAGGGGGGGACTACAAAAAAGGTAGTGAGAAATTGTTTACCATGTGTGTTTATTCTCTAGAATTTAAAAATATACGTCATATACATATTGTACAATGTGAAATATATATATTGCATGGGATACACAGAATACCTAGTCAAATACATGAAAAATATGATGTGGCAGATAGGTTAATGTGGTTCACAGGTATATCCTATATTATTATGTGGTTCTGGGTTTCCAGAAAGGAGATATATATTTACCTCCTTTGTACCCTTCACAGCGACACTATGTTTAAAAAACCCTACTTTCTTCGGAATATCACCTGATTGGTCATAAAATCTATGCAGTGAGTACCTCAACATCTCTACATACACACTTACTTTTCTGCTAACCAAGCAGAAATCCCAACATCCTACCAATGCCAGAATACTTAAATCATCACTTAACAAAGTTGTTTCTGCACCTTATCCACTTCCAAAATACAAGTAAGTTATATACTGGCATTCTTACATTTTATAACCAGTGTTAAATATGGTAGATTCAAACAGTAAATCTTTTGAGATGTTTCCTCTACACCATGAAAGTGTTTTCAATTTTGAATGTTCCAAATAGAAGTTTTTGATATGCTGATTTGATAATGTTTAAATGTGATAGTATGCTCTTATACCTTAATAAGAAAACAAAGTATTTGATAGATAAATCATTGGCACGCTGATACTAACAATGATTATCAGGAAGTTGTTCCTTAATGCCTATTTTGATATTTAATTATGTTGAGTTTTTAATTTATACCGTTAACTTACTTCTTCCTTGAATTTATATGATTCTGGTCTTGTCTAGTATTAGTCTCCAAAAAACATCCCCTGAAGAAGCCAATGGGCAAAACGCATTAGGGACTAATGGACAATATTGTATTTTGTTGTACAATTTATTGTTTTTGAATATACTATTCTTTGTATAGCACAGGTGGACTTTGTTTAGTCAGGGGTCCACTTTTTCAACATTTAATAAAACACCTTGTCTTTGAATGTTGCCTTCAAAAAGCCACTCCTTATTTCTTTTCTTCATTGGCAATATTTGCCAACTCTTCCTTACAAAAGTACTCCAAATCTGTCAAATTGCAAGGGCATTTCTGATGCATAGCCCACTTCAGGTCACCCCACAGATTTTCTTTTAGCTTTAGTTCTGGACTCTGGCTGGGCTTATTTTTTCTGGTGAAGAAATTATTTATTTCCTTTGGATGTAAATATGCTTGGGGTCTTTTTCCCCTAACAGATTTGTTTGTTTTTTTAATTGAATTGTACAGCTAAATAGGTCACATTAAAGGTGGAAAAAGTTTAAAAAAAAGATTTATTGTCGTTGCATTTTTTTTTTCATCACAAAAACCTTGGATTTTCATAGGAGTGTGTACACTTTTTATATCAACTATGTGTTTCTTGAGGTTTACTTTACCTTTGTGTAAAGGATCAATAGGACTCTTTGGGCCTTTCATAGGCCTTTATGCCTGGTACCGACAATATCTTTAGCGCTCTGTCAGAAGCACCATACCTTAGGTAAAGCAGTGGGATCATTAGGCAGCCTGATTTCCATGCCTTCTTTCCCTTCATAAATTTCCGTGCAAGATTTAAAACATTTGTAACTATATTGGCTACAGAGGAAAGTGTCATGTATTTACAAGCATGTTCCTGTTCTTGTTTGTAGATGAAGACCAGCTGCGTCTGAAGGGTTATGATAAAACACCAGACTTTATTCTGGAAGTTCCAGTAGGTAAGTGCATCACATTGCTTTACCTTATCCTTTATCTTTCATCACATTGCTTTACCTTTACCTTTATCTTTCAAGCTTTACTCACAATGTGCTTTTGTTCATTTACCTTTAATAAATATCTGTATTGAATTGTTGTTAATATATGAAGTTATTGTTTGTTTTTTTTCCTGGTTTTCATATATACATTTCTTTTAGGTGGGTTTCATATAGCAAATTTTTTTTCTTTATAAAGTTGGGTGTGTTACCACAGCTTCCTGTTTTCAGGAAGCTATGTACACCACCTCACAGCCCTCTTCAACTGTACACAGTTTGCCCCCATTGTATAGAGTAGTACAAATGCTTAGTAAATTTATCATCTTTTCTGAATGATATATGATAAAACAGCGGGAAATGAGGAACTTCAGAAGGCAAAATACAAGCAGATTACATTTCAGTTTTACAAACTCTATTGAAATAAACTTTTACCTATATATTTCCTTTCTGTTTTCTCTACAGCTGTGGATGGACATGTTGTTCACTGGATTGAAAGTAAAGCCTCATTTGGTGATGAGAGCAGTCACCACATGTATCTGCAGGAGCAATTCTGGAGCTACTGGAACAGGTTAGTCTTTGGTATACACTGAAGCTGGCCACACACGCATACGCTGTGTATTATGTGAGCCTGTCTAAAGTATATTGGGCTGCCTCTGTGTTACACGGCTATGCAATCAAATTCTAATGTGTGTGATTACCATTTGGGTGATGCTGTTGACAATGCAGACTTGTTGCAACCCTGTTGCAAATGTTCTCATAATAATCAACAACCACAGAGGTACCAATATCAGTTGGGCCTAATGAATCCTTTCCCTAGTCATGCTTTTATGATCTGAGGTTCTTTGAAGCCCTGAGATATGTGAGGAATTTATTGGTAATATATTGAATAGAATTGTATGAACTCACATTCTTTCTGTAGAGCCTAAAAGACTTTTCTCAGTGCAAAAGTGTACAGGGCCAAACAAAAATTAGGCTTGGTACTAATTGTGAAACCAATGAGTGATCCCCCTATTAAAAAAAATCTTTTCCTACAAAGTGTACCTTAAAAACTTAAACATTAAGGAGTCTGTAGTAACGGACCATGGAGGCTTTCAATGATTACCTTTTCTTCTAAAAAATGTTAGTTGCCTTATTGCAATGCTTTGAAGCTATTAGATCTATGCAACTAGTATATGTCGAATCTTCAGGTATGTCTCCGTACAGGTTTCTTTTTATAGGCATGACCATTTTCTAGGCAGTAAAATTTTGCTCTTTTCAATTATTACTATTTTTATTTTAAGTGATGTCGTCCTTGGCCCTGTTGATTTAAGCCAATTGTATGAGAGCTATTTTTGTTTTATCTTTTCCTTTCAATTGTTACTTGTTCAAGCAGATATATTGTGTTAACTCTGATCAACTATGTCTATAGGGTTTTATATCTGGGATATTTTTTTTTCCTTAGGGGTTGAACTTGATAGACTTATTTCTTTTTTCATCTGACTTACTATGTAACTATAATTTTTTTGTAATTGATTTTGGTAGAGTGATATTTTAGCGTGATTTTTAGCTTGTCGCGATAAATAAAAGTAAGGGGAAATCCTATGTTATGAGTTGCCACCAGAACGGGAATAAATGGAAGTCTTCCAATGGAGACACTTGTTCCAGTGGAATCTGGAGGGGATTTTCCTCACATGAAGTAAATGGAAATTTTCCTAATTACACACAGATTCTGGATTCTGAAATCTTTCTATCTGTAGAATTTGCAGTGTGAATGTAAAGTGGAACTAAAGTGGAAAAAAAAACACACATACTTACTTTTAATTCCACAGATTCCTCAATAGCGCTTTCCTCAATCTGGTCCCACGCCATCCTGGGATTTTTTTTTTTTTTTTGGTTCCAGCACGAAAGAAGCACTGGGTGCCAACCTCTTCTGTCTTCTACAGTCTTCTTTCTACACTGCGTAGGTGCGAGGTTGGGTGACACAGCCCACTGCAAAGGGGAAAAAAGAGCTAATCCTGCTGTGCATGCATGAGATGGGCATCTCATTTCCCTTAGTGAAGAAAATGCCCCTTCTGTGCATGCCCGAGATCTCGGAAGGAGCAGCCAAGAGCCTTCCGGGATGTGTGGCATAGGTATGCAAGGAGGCTCTGTGCTCCCATTCAGTCTTGATCACCACAACAGTAAAAACTAAAAGGGTCGGTGGTGCACCCTTTTTTGTTTTATTTTTTTTTTTTAAAGGGTGTTGCACTTAAAAAAAATATATGATTTTTACTTTATATGAAAAAGGGTCGTCTATCCTTTTTTGTAAAATTAAATTTTCAAGTTTAGGTACGCTTTAAGTGAATGCTGGGGTGGCCTCTGTTTACCAAGCTGGGTACTTTTCTATGACAGCCAATGACCATGTCATTTATGTGAGCTGCAGCTAAGCAGTAACAATTGTACAGCTAGTCAGACAAATGCTAGCTGTACTGTCTAAAGCATTGTACAGAGGTCAGATGGATGTCAGTTGATTGTCACTGGAAAAAATCTTTTGTGATTTGCAGTGAAAGATGAACACACAGCGATATTAAGTTTAATTGAGAGGCTAGAGGGAGGAAGATTGGCAGATTAATGAATAGATTTTGGGGATCTCTGTACACATTTTAGATTTTTACTCACGATAAGCATCACCATTAGTTTCAGGCAACTACTATCTGATGTGTGTAAATAACTTAACACAAAAAGTAACAACTGGTTTATGTGAGTTTTTTCTCAACCTTATAATGCAGTATTAAAAAAAGTCCTACTTGTGCAGATTCGAGTAGAGTACATCTTTCTTGGATAAATGGGAATGTGTGTAAAAACACATTTGCAACTCACATTCAAATGCATTTGAAAGAAAAATTCAACAAAGTAGATTTAGCCTGTCCCATTTTAATTTTCTAGCTGCTGTTGTCCAGAAAATTGGAAACCACTTTAATTAAAGTTTCTAGTTGTTTCAGTAATTTCTATGTTTGATTTCAATATCTGAGATTGTAGGTTCTTAAAAGCATGCCTAAAACGCAGAAGAAAGAATATAGCATTCCAGATCAATGGATTTCAGCAGACCCTGTTTACATTTCTGTTTACAGTAAGTCCTACCTCCTGCATATACATGCACAACCCTGCAGGAAATCATGAAATTCACTACAAATAAAGTGCAAAAATGTAATATCAAAATATCAAAAGTATTGTGACTGTATATAGAGTTTTTAAGTCACTATCTCACTATGAGCCCTTTGACAGCCTAACAGGACGTCTGCCAACACTGTAACTATTTTCATATTAGGAAGCTGGTGTAGTTATTGCTGGTTGGTAATGTCTTTGCTCCTCACCATAAGGTAAACTTCATTTGCAGTAATTAAGAGCACTCAAGCATTCTCATTGCCCTGTTGATGAGAGACTGGGCATTGAAGTATCATCAAGGCCATGCTCAGACTACAATATGCAAGCATTTAAACTTGGTTTACCTTGATTTGAATGTCCATGTAAAAGTGTAGGCATTTATTTGTTTAAATCCAGAGATTTTCTTGCCTATTTTTACCTGTATAAAATCATAAATCACTTAATGTGTGTTAGTTCTTTTGGTTGGTTTCCCCAACCCCATGAGTGATGGAAAAATACTTATCTTGATCCTCCATTCAACCATTGTCGTGCGGCCCTTCCCAGCTCCTGGGAGCTTTCCAGCATGGACATCCACAGTCTGTGGTATATAGCTATGTTTATAGTGAACTGTAGGCTAATTGCAAATCCCGATCACTGTAAATGTGCAGTGATCAAATAATGGAATTTTGTTTATTGCTTGCAAAGTTTGTTTTAGGAGTCCACTTTTTTCTTTTAATATTCCTCAGAGAAAATGCTAACTGGCAGAACACTTCATTCTATTTCATAGTTTCTTTTAAGGTTTCTGGGGTGGAAAAAGTACCATGATAACAATTCTTCCAATTTTATAAGCTTTATAAGAACCTTAGTAATGGAATGGTTATCATGTCAAAACTCCATGCTGTAGACAGCATTATTGAGATTTTTGTCCATGTGTACAAGCCCTCTGTATGTAAATGTTAACTTTCTTCCTGGCTTTGGTAACCGTGATGAATTTTGACAGCTGTAGGATAGCGTGTGCTACAGTAATAGTAATGTCCACTCATTTGAAATGTTTCCAGTGTCTGTGTCATGACTAGAAGGAACGTTCCTACTTCAATCAGCCTGCTGCATCTGTTGGAAGGAGTCCCTCATCGAGGCAAGCTTGAGGCTTGTACGCTTAGGCCAAGCTTTGAAAAGCGGCTTTATTTCACCGCTCAGTAGGGACTGTAACTTCCAATTTCATTGTGTTTGCAGAGTGATAAGGAGGAATTGATCAAGAAAAGTGGTCTGTTTGTAGTGTAAATGTATATCCTCTGTGGGTACTCAGATATTCCTGGCTCTTCTCTCACTTGGAGCCGCAGGTCAATGCTATGGCTAGGGAATCATTACACCTGGAATTACATTTCACCTCTCGCTACTTCTGGGGGTTACAGTGTGTAAAAGCACAAATTCTTTGCTATCTCTACTAGATTTTTTCATTATTGCATTTTCTTTCCTAGTTGCCTTGTATTGTTTTCTGTTTCTAACATTCAGGGTAAATTTCTTCAGATTAATAAAATAATTATATATTCTAAGTGATAGAAGTATTTATTGGTGAAGGCTGTAGTTAAATAGACTGGGACAGAAATGTAACTGTTGTAGGTGTCAACTGTGCATTTCTCAATATGATTCTTTATTTAAAGAAATACATTTCTGAATTTATAGGCATGCCAGAAGAGAATGTACTGAGAAACTGTGTAACATGCCATGGTTTTTGTATATATTTCCTTTTCTGTTTTTCAGTAAAAAAATGTAAATATGATAAATAGTATATTAATATTTTGCATTCACATTTTTAACGAGCAGGTGAAGCTTTAGGGTGATTTCATGACATTAGACTTTGTAAAGCTATTCTTAAAATGTAGGTGCTATATAAATACAAATTAATATTTTCAGATTTGTGGTGACTGTTCTAAATCAACCTTGCTTCCCACCAAGCCAGTTTATATGAAAAGGAGGAGCTATGAATCATTTTGTGTACTTGTTTGCACACAGCTACAGTGATTTGCAGCAAGTTTCCTAGAAGCGACTCTTGTCTCTTCTGACCGTGCACTTGCGCTTTCTTCTCTAGATAAACAAATGCACCTAACTGTACCACAAACACTAAAAGTAACACTGAAAATGCGTCATAGTTGAATAGGGGCATCTGGGAGTGGCTTTTGACTGCAAGTCTGAAGGGGCTTTAGAGTCTTTTTATGCTGTCCAGTTTCTTGCTACCCCCGGAGCCATGACCTCCTTAAATGGTCTAGTAGCCAAAAAAGTTTACTGACCCCTGTACTAGTGTATGGGGGGTGAATTCCACACTTCTCATATGTGATCTGTCCATGGTTTTAGTGAGATAAAGTATGAAAAACAGGTATAAAACTTAAACATAAGCACTAGGGATAGCACTTTTTGCAAGTGACAGGGTATCCCAGCAAAGGTATCTCCATACCTTTGCAATTAAACAAGTTTTACAGCCCAGCTGAAAACAATCCCTTTCTGACTTATAGCCTGATGACATAGACAAGAAGAATACTGTATACGGTTCATGGTACTTACAAAAGGCTGATTCCTGAATGATCATTATTTATTTTATATTGGAGGGTGAAATAGATCAGGTTTTACTGACCTAACTATATTTTGGTGTTAGAACATTTGGTGAGTCCCTGTCTAATAGATGAAAGGGTCACAGTAATGTCAATACAATTTCAACTAATAAAGGGTAGAATTTTTTACACAAATGTTTATATTTAAAAGTATGTTAAATTATGATACATATATAACACCAGAATGCCTGGGTTTTGGGGTTTGGTTTGGTACACTTTTTATGGAAAATGTTGCATTTTCTTAGCATTATGAAAATAAACAAATAAGATTTAAACATGGGGTATTTTACTATTATTTTTCTATTTTCCAAAATATGAAGCTTAGGCATCCTGTGATCTGTCAGGTGTGGAGTGGGACAGGCTGGTCATGCACAGACAGTTCAGAGCTCTCCACAGGCTGCCTGGGCCAGGCCACCAAAGGTCAGCCTTCATGTCACAGTACGTCAGCTGGTTGACATGTTGTGATGCAGTCCTGCCACGCTCAACAGTTCTGACCCTGACTGCATTGGTGGAATCCTAAAGGGGCCTCTGTCTGCAGACCTGATACAGTAAAGATCACTCTACAGAATAGTTTTGTTAATGAACTTGTGAATGCAGTTTCTGACTTACATGCAAGAAGAAGGGCTGGTTATTTAAAGATGTCTGTTTCTTCAACTGATTCTTTACACCATTCACTGACACTACTTTTTTGGATATATTAGAGGAGGGAATAACCAGATGATAGTCCAGACAGAATCAGTGTGATCAATTTAACCTGGTTTGCAAAGTTCAGGCATAATTTTCAGGCTAGACATTTAAGTAAGACTCCAGCATATCACCATTTATGGTGCAGGGATGTAGGGATAATCTTTAGTTTTTTTTTTGTTTTTTTTTTTTTGATGTTTTCAGTTTCACTACTATAAAACCAAGGCTTACCAACATTTAGCTGGGTTTTTAGATGATTTTAAACAAATATTTTTCAGGTTCCTTTAAACATTTTAAACTGCAAATTACTGTGAAAACCACACCAGTCCATGTATGCGATTGTCTTTTGGTTTAACAGATCAGTGTTGTTAAGGTCCCGTAACATATGTGCCCAATACATTGTTTTCATAGTTTGTCTTGTTTTGTTACTATTGTCACTTTTATTTTCACTGGCTGCATCAAATTAATGAAACACTGCAGGCTTGATCAACTAAACTGTAAAAATTGTTCTTTTTAGTTTCTAATTCTATTTTCAGCAATGACAGTTAATGTTAAATTCAAGTGATCAACATGGTTGAAAAATATTTGTAATTGTATGACAATTAAAACATTCAATATAGGTAGGTTTATTTGGTTTATTTTACTAACATTTAGACGTTTATTTTTGGGCACATTTAAAATATCAATAAATATTAATATTAACCACCCAGCCGTTAAACCTGACCTTGGTTCGGGGTAAAAACACTTGCAAAACCCGAACTTTTCTCAGGTGGTTAAACAAACATTATATTGCAATCCGATTGTCATACATTGTATGACAATCGGATTACAACTGTAAGAATATACTTACCCCGTCCCCGCAGCTTCTCCGGACACGTCTTCTCTCTTCCTTCTTCTCCCGGCGAGTGCAGTGACCATGTCCGGGGTTTCCCGGTGACGTCGCTGCATGCGTCGGTGCGGGAGGCGGGAAATTCAAATAACTTTGTATTGAGCTCAATACAAAAAAGCTGTATTGAGTCCAATACAAAGAAATCTTTATATAATATATATATATTTGTATTATATATATATATTATAAAAGCTACTGTACATATACATTACATTACATTACTATTTTTTTTAAAGACTTTTTTTAAAGATTTTTTTTTTTATGTTTTATAAAATTTTGGACATATTTCGGTGAGTTATGCGGTAATTTGTTGTAATTCGGTGAATTATAAGTAATTATTGAGTAATTCGGTGAATTATAGCCTACAATCTAAAATAAATTTCCATGCAAAAAATTTAACACTTTTTGCATGGAAGTACGGAAGTTCGGAAAGATTTAGAACACCCGGCATTCCTGTACGCGTCCCTCGGCGATTCCTGATGATGTCCGTGCATGCGCCCGTCGATGGGGGTCGTAGTGGGAAATTCAAATATTTTCTACTGGATTCAATACAAAATCCTGTATCCAATCCAATACAAAATAATACAAAATATATTTATGTGGTTTTGTCTATAGGTATGTGACGTTGGACTCTGTTTTAAAATTTACCACACTAAGGAGGTGTTTTAGAAAAATATATTACTATACAGTATACCGAATTATTGCATTTTCAGTATTTTTGATTTATTTATGTATTCTTGTTTAGGCTGATTTTTGTGTTTTTTATTTAATTTTATTAAAAGTAATTTTTTTTTTTTACATGATTGTGTCTTTCAAACTTTTTTTTATATTCATGATATCTACTAGACCCTTGTTCGGACATACTTCTGTAAGTTACAAGTCTACAATTTAAAAAAAAAAATTCATGAAAAACAGTGTACCGCTTTTGATACAGAAATCTAGTCATCAGTGAAAGGTCTAGGTGGTTAATATATTAATTCTTAAGTGAATTTAGGCATACTGGTTAGAATAAAACAAATTCTGTATTTACTCAAAATGTATTTTTCTCCCTAAATAAAGGATATAGCTTAATTGTTCAATGTTTTTATATTAGGAAAAGGTTAATACACCTACAGTATGTAGACCTCTCATTGACTGGCTAAGTGCGATTAAGCCGTCACATTCTATCTAGTCTTCAGGCTTGGCCGTCGGAAGATGTAGGCCAGTTGATGATGCAAATGCTGTATTTTTCCTTCACTATTTCATGTCTTTTCACCCACCCCTCAATCCTCCCCCATCTCACTCTTTCAAACATTGTTACATCACCCAGGAGCACCACGCCATTCCAACAGCGCTTTCAGCACCTATCTACATTACCGCAAGGCTTCTACTCCACATCCAGCATCACCCCCACCAAACTCACATTCGACAAACATCTCGCCTCACAAACGATAAGAGCTGACAGCGCAGGTCTTGAAATTTCTTATTTTGTTCCCCCCTTATATATTTTGCCAAAGGGTCTGGTCAGATGTTCTCCATGTCAGGAGAATGTCAGCAACCACAATCCCTACCTTTCAGAACTGCTTGTAATTTCTTAATTGGCATTTACAAGTGACATTTCCAATGTGTGCTCTAGAACTGACCAGGAAGCCTCTGAAGAAATATCACTTATGCTGATCATCAAATATCCCTTTTTAGCCTGTTACTCTAGTTTTGATATTTTTTTTATCAGATATCCTTGGTAACCTGCATGTGGGATGTTCAACATTTAAATATTTATTTCATTTTTTCCTCCGTGCATATTCTGTGACAGACAAAACACAAGGATTCTTTTCATGTTATCCCGTCTTCTTGATGACCTAAAGTTCCTAGTTCAGATATATACACACATGTACTCTGGGGCCAGTTTAGCTGCTATATCTACTTTGTTTTAAATTGGAAACCACAGCACCCTGGAGAAACCCTTGCAAATCCAAAGTGTTCTCTACTAAACCCATCACATTATTTACATATTTGTACAAGTCTTCATTTTGTACAGTAACAGCTGACAGCATTTAACTCTCCACTTTTTTCCCAGGTATGAAAGCAAATGCTTGCCCAAGCCATGAGTTCTGGGGGTCATCACCTGAGGGCAGTCAAGCTGTTCATTTACATCCAAATGTCCTCTTATATCTTTGGTTGCCTTTATATGTTGAATGGAATATTATACAGGAATCAGTATGAAAATGATCTAAAAGATCAGACTATATACATCTGATTGTTAAATGGCTTGTTGAATGACCATTTTTCATAAATATACAGAAGTGTAATTTGAGGTATGGCTCTTTATGCCAAACACTTAAATAAAGTAGATCCACTGTCAATCATCAAATTGGTTATTAACATTTTAAAGACAACAGAGACTATTGATCCAGGGAACATCCAATAGCCTGAAAAGGAATTATTTTTTTTTTTACTGTTGAAGCAAATTTATTCATACTTTATAATTTTTTACTTCCTGCGGATTAACTGTGCATGCATGGTTTTATCTGAGATACGCTTTGTAGTATGTTTATTTCTCTAGTGGTTGAACTTGATGGACTTTTTTCAACCTGACTAATTATGTAACTATGCAATCTATAATATTTTATAAAAACTTTAACATGATGATATATTATTATTAAAAGTCTTGTTCATTATCGTGTAATGAAGATCCTTGTTCCAACATGCCATGTAGGTTGACAATCTCTTTCAGTCTACCATAGTCAGTATGAGAAAAACTGTCCTGAGAAATGCCATGCAGAAAAAAACTGGAATACATGCAGACAAGAACTGCTCGCAAAGGGCCCCAAGAAATCAGCAGCACAAAGATGCAACAAAGGATGAAAAGCATTACAGTATTTTATATAAAAAAATACCTGTTTTATACACAATGCCTTAGCAAACTAAATGTAATTTAACTAGGTTTTACAGGTTCTTTAAATTATGCATACACACTTGCACATTTTATGGCATAGTCATACCAAATCTGTATAAATCACCCAAAAATATGTTCTTGGATAGGGAAATAAATGCACATTTAAACATACAGATAGTAGGTAGATCACAAGGTAATGATTGCAACCTCTTTATATCTCGATCCATCTTCAGAATTTTTTTTATCCTAAATTATGAATCCCCTGTGATACAGCTCTGCACAACAGGATGATGCCTTGTAAATAAATGTTAATAATAATACATATGTAAATTTATGCATATGTGAGTGTTATAAACCCAAATACATGCACTGAGGGTGTTGCTCCCCTAAGAGACAGAAATAAACATATAGAGTATTAGAACTTGGTCTCTATTCCTCCTGAAATGTAGTGGTTTATTAATACTCTAAATATTTGAAGGGCATAGATTTTCACATATATAGATTTTAAATGTAAAAGGAATAATCTTGATGTAAATAAATAACTTTTTTTAATAATGATTTATTAAATGATTTACGTAAATGAAGGCAACCATATTTGATAATTAGATATGCAAGATCTACTTCCAGACTGCAGTGCTACACAATACCACTCTTTCTTACAGTGCCCAAATCTATGTGTTTAAATGCAATAATCCAAATCTATGTTTAATGCAATAACAAAAATAAAGAAGACGAAATGCAAAAAAATTTGCAGTAAAAAACAGAGTATTTGCTCACTGGAGATACACCAGTCTTTCCTTTTAAAGATGCTCTCCCTCTGGAAAATGGACCTCTGATTTTGACCTTTTATAGCAGTTTTGCACTGTGCGGTACACCCCAAACCTATGGGACTTTTCTTGGATAGACCATTTTATCCCATATATTTCCATAACCTGCAATTTTCTGATATGTTACACCCCCCCTTTAGGACCACTGGTCCTGTGTTTTGTTTTTGTAGAAAAATAAATAGACGGTTTTTGTCTGTATTACTGATAGCATAGTGGACCAGTCAGCCAAAGCATCAAGTCTGGGTTTATATTTGATTTCTATAGCCAAAACTGTTTTAGTTTTAGATAAATAATTTTTCTTTTTCTGAAGGGGATGCCTCCAGTTGTTCCCAAAATAGTTTTTTTTTCTTTTTAAGTAAAACATTATTTTCCATTCATGCAAAAAAAAAATAATTATAAGTTCAACTTTTAATCCATGTCAGGGTTCCAAACACTGGTAAATGGAAGAAGGGTCACATGATAAGATGGCAGTGGGTGTGGGTAACTTTGCCCCTGTGTAATGTGGTAAATGGATATATAGCATAGTTTATGGCACCATTACACTCCAGTAACTTGATAAAATGGTGAAATAGCATTGTAACAAAAAGTTATATTGGTTTGTGTTAATATCTCTGTTTTTATGGCCTTCCTCTGTGTTTTTATAATAAAATAACAGGACCCTACAGTGGTTAATGTGTGACATATAACATGTACTTACAATTTTCTGTTAGTCTACAGGTCAGTCCATGTAAAGTTTCTTGAATTTCTGTCCCAGGCTGTGGAAAGGCCCCAGCAGCAATTAGGACAGATGTTTGTCTCAACATATTATTAGGCAGCGAGGTGTCAGTTACTGTAAAAAATCCTGACTGTGAGTTAATCAGCAACAAAGCAAAAAATAAAAAAAACTTTATGGAGCCTAGACATTCATTAACTTCTGGAGCAAGCTGTGCTTTGATATGCAAAAGGAAACAACTGCAGAGTTTGTCTTGGTCATTAAGGAGTTACAACCAAAAGACTTCTTCTGCAAGTCATGCAAACTGCCCCCCCTCCCCACATGAAGCCTCCATCCTGCACACAAGCAACCAGGAAAGCCCTGTTCATTTCTAGGGCTTGTCCATATGTCAGATGTCCCAGATGTCCTTAACTCGGGACTACCTATGTATGTACACACACACACACACACACACACACACACACACACCTACCTCTTAACTTGGTTTTGGGTAAAAGAATGGTAGCTAGTAACATATGCAAGTATATGCCTGTGAACACTATTGTGAGCCTAGTTTATGTAATAAATATTATGGCTATTGTTTGAAGACAGAAATAGCTGCCCGCACTGTGTGGGCTCCTAGTAAATTATAACTTGATACTTTAGCTTTGTGTATGTACACAGATCAAACAGTGAGATGACTGCCCCCCTTTTCCACCCTGTCAGAATAATGGTGACAGAAACATTCAATCCTTTCTACACATTATATGCTGTTTATGCTGCAATAAATAAAACCAACTTCACTTATTGTCCCCTTTGTATGAAAAATTAACTGGACACCTAATATATTTAATATTCGGCAGCGTGTGAGAATAATTTTTATGCAATTCTGATAGTTAGAAAGATAGATAACTCAATTATTCCGTCATCTATCAAAATATTCAGATATATAAGAGCTCACTAGCAAGATTAATGGTGAGCAGAGTCCACCGGTTTCAGAGCCCTTATAATATTCACGCACTTGGCTCAACAACTTTTTTTTCCCCCTCGCTTTTTTTTTTTCTCTATTGCATTCACAAGCAAGCTTCATTACCCATCACTCTACCGGAGAGGTTTTATTATAAGGATGCCATCTTGGCAAGGCTGTTATTTAGATGATAAATGTAGGGAAGCGCGAGTGTGTCTGGAAATTCCACTTATTTATGTCTTTGAATACAGAAAAAAAGGGAAGAGAAAAAAAATGGTAGCTTTTTTGACAACTAAAACAAACAGCATCTACATTCCTAATGAACCAAGATTTTACAGATACAAATACAGGTCACTTATCTACATCTTTCATTGCTGGGCTTGTGTTCCAGCAGGAATTTCATTAATTTGTAAAATGTAAATTCACTAATTAGAAAGAGTATGTTTTATTCGTGACAATTGGCTGCTTGTTTCCTCATTTTCTACTTATATTTATGATAGATTAGGGTCTTTTTCCTGCTCATTATTCATTGTGGTTTTATTAATTCCTAAACAAGTTCTTTGTTGGTTTGAACCCTGAATAAAATTTTAGTATAGGGGCCATCTAGTAAAATGAGTGGGCCCTTGAGGTGTGCTTTTGTCATATTTTGTCACACACCTATTATAAAGTTAAATAAGATAGCATTTGAGGTACATAGTTCAAAGACAGTATTGTTTGCAAATTTTAGTTCTAAATGAACTTTTTTGTTAAAATGGTTTAGGTACAAAGTTTAAAAACAGGAATGCTCAAAACATAGAACACAGAGAAGGGTAGGATGGCCTATAGTCCCAATGCTTGCTAAAAAAAAAAAAAAGATAATTCAAGAAAAGGAAAAAATCTGAAGGATGAGGAATATGTTTACCACAACCGCCAATAACATTACAGCGATTATTTTTCAAGCACAATTTACGAAAGGAAAACAATATTGGATTTGCTGTAATTTGTAATGTATTGTTCTGTAGTAGTGCTATTTTTTTCTGCAAGTGTAAAAAAAAAAAAGAAATGGTCAGTACATATGATATTCAGTGGTATCAGCATGGTTCTTATTTCTGATGCTTTTGTCAACCTATTCCTTTTTAAGGGCCCCTTTACACTTTAGAAACCTGGAGGTGTAGTACATAACTTTCAGTGAATGTTGATATATGATTTAGGCTGCTCTTGGTTCGTCTACCGCTTCCTAGAATCCACAGCTAAGTGCACATCCAGCTCAAAAGTGAACAACAGTAAGCATTTATTTTACACTTTAGTAAGGAAAACTCTTAAATGTATTATTTGAAATAATTATTGTGCCGTTTCAAATCGGTTTCTCAGCACAAAGAGAAGTGTCTCAGAAAATCCTGTACTAAAGTAGGAGTGTAGTTATACTGAGACTGGCATCATACCATATAGGCTGGAATGAGGGCAATTTATTTGGAGTTTAATCCTATTTTAGTGTATGTCCTGAAAATGTTTTAAATGCTTCAATGTAGGTGCATTCACCTTTATTTACCCATTAAATTCAAGTGAACAAAACCCAGACAGGACAATGACCCAAAGCATACTTCAACAAGCACCTAGAAATGGTTTAAGACTAAGCACTAGATAGTTCTGAAGTAGCCAGCATTGAGTCCAGATCTAAATCCCATAGAGCACCTGTGGAAAGATCTAAAAACAGCAGTTAGGAGAAGAAACCCTTCAAATTTGAGAGACCTGAAATAGCTGGCAAAGGAAGAGCAGTCTAAATTCCAGTAGAGAGAAAGCAACTAACATCAGTTATTTTCTCCAAAGAGTAAGTTCAGGTTGCCAATAATTGTGTCTAGGCCATTTTTGATGTTTTTTGTGGAATTTTTTTTCTCAGCATTTTTGTGTATTTCCAGTGCCAAAAAAAGAAATAAACATGACAATACCAAAGCATTTGTAATTGCAACAATTTTCTGGGAGAAGTGGTGGATTTTCTTACATAAATGTGCCAATATTTTTGGCCATGACTGTTCAATAATGCAAGTAAATGTATTCATTTTTGGAGTGACGGCAGCCTTAAATGATAACTGTTTTTGTAGTGCAGTTATTCTATAAATCCTTTTTTTTTTTCCCATGGTTTTCGTCTGTATTCAGCCATTTAGGTTTGTCCAAAAGGCATCACTAATTTAATGGTTTACATTTATTGTAAACCATCCCTGAGACCTATTGAAACTCAATTAGCAAGTTAAATGTTGAAAATAAATCTATATAGAGTTTCTAATATGGTTTTATATATATATATATATATATATATATATATATATATATATATACCCACACACACACACACACATTTTGTTCAGATTTTCTCTTTCCTCTCCCTTTTAAATGCTCCCAGTAAGACCCCGCTCCAACCATTCTTGCAAAAAGTCAGTGTTGGATCCCAACAGTGGACAGGCTTTGCATAGACACAAGACTTCTGGAGCAGTTTTGGACACCCAGAAGCTGGTACAGTGAAGAAATGGAATGAGCAAATACAGACAAGTATACCACTTGGAGGGGGAAAGGGTTGCTTGGTAGGAGCTGTATTTATTTGATTAATATTCTAAAAGTACTATTACACTTTAAAAGTAATTCCTTTTCTGAGCTACATCGTCATTTATAAGTACACCCACACTGTTAGGAGAGTTCAGTACCTGACAAATTATAAAATTATTTTTAGACCCAGCAATTAGAAGTGATTGAAATGTTTACGGCTTTGCTAGTTTATTATTTTTCTATGGGCTAGACACTGTCACACTTTTTTTTTAGTTTTAGGCTGTTTTAGATTTTTCTATAAAATTTTTAGATGCTCTGCTTATTGTCTCTCTTTTTATGTTAAAGGAGTAGGGTTGTTCTGTCGCTCTAACAAATCTGTCATTCAGTTTCCATCATCTATAGTGGGGGAAATGATGTCTAGAATATGGTAAATAAGGCATGGGGAACTCCAGACGCTGCAGAGGCTTAGTGCAAAGCTGCTGGAGTGCAGAATGAGGTGTGAAATGAAATAGCCATGGAGGCACCAGCTTAGCTAATAGACAGCAGTCACATACAATATAGCATTGTCTTCTCTGATTGAAACGTCTGTGCTTGAGAGCAGATGAGAAGCTCATGCACATACACCTGCTAGCAAATACATTTGCTGAGCACACGAGCAGAACACGGGCAGCAACCCAACAAGACGCATAATTGAATGCAGAGGCGTAAAAGTGAAAAAAGCCGTTAGTGGGATACTTGATAGCAGCACCAAGAATTATTGCTGAAAATTTCAATTTATTCAAAAGTAAAACACTAATGGCCCATCGTAGGCTGTGGAAAATTTAACTATCTCTCCTATACTCAGATATACAACTAACACACTTCTTTACTCATTTGGGTTTTGAATTTGTTTAGTTAACCTTCTATGTTTACCTTTAAAGCACAGTAGTATACACATTGTACAAACTTTTGGTTTGTATTTTTTTTTACATTTACTTACTTTACCAAATTTCTTGACACACAGTGATAGGAATAGCAGGTTAGTAATTGAATAAACACACACATGATGGTACAACAGTTCAGATAGCAAAATGAGGATGTACTGTATATGGGCAATTCTTTTTAATTTTGTATTGAGTTCCACTAAAATTGTTTTGTACTGCATAAATTAAATCAAAGGTTTGCTTAATAGTAAACCTGTAGTCTTTCATGATGTCTTAAGAGGTTATTTACAAATACTTTCAGAAGTAATATTTGTATAGACTCATGCAAGCTTCTTACCTGACAGTGCATGTACATGTATTAGATCATGCAACATCACAAGCTGTTATATTGTGAAGGTTTTGTAAGCAATTCACTAGCTTTCAGGGGTGCTATAAATATGAAATGCCCATCACATTATTGTATATTTTATTTAGAAATAAACTTTGTTTAAAAATTTAATTTGTTTTTGAGAACATAAAACTCATTTTATGATTTAGTAGCTACAGTATTCTAAGCTCTTTATACTGCAATGCTAGGGTGCTTGATCTTAGTATTTAATTATCAAATATTAAAGACATCTCCATATACTCTTCACCTCCAGTTAGTTTGCAGTGGCTTCAAGGTAACAGATCATGTGTGATTCAAGGCTCTTGGCATAGTACAGTGAAATAAAACACACACTTAAAAAGAATGAAAAATTTAGTTTACTTTACTGATCACAGATGACAGGATAGGAGAAAAACGGTATCAGGTGAGATTATCAAGTTTCCATCTTATGAAGGAAGGCCAAGCCAACAGATATGGCTGTAGGCTGTTAAGTTTGAAGTTTATACTACCTTCTAAGCCTCACCAGACAAGGTATCAGCTGGTTAAATGCTTCAAAAAACCAAAAACAACCAAATCTGAACTCTTTAAGCAAAATTCAAATGTTTTATTTAACTCTAAACTAGTTGCTTAGGTCAGATTTGTTTGCTTTTTGAAACCCAGTACTTATTTTCTTTCAGACTAATATTGTAATATAACAAGCATTAATTTCTTCAGCAATTTATATAGTTCATTACATATGCTGCATTATTCCTCCAGCAAGTCAGATTGTTGATGCCCTTTACCTACCATGCTGTCCTTGTCTACAGCCATTTCTTGGCTCAAACAGGTGCATGTCCTGCGTGTCACTCAGCTTGGTCTGAAAATGAATTAGGGGCCAGGAGGAAATAGAAAATAGGATAAACAGAAGGAAGAAAGATGCAATACAAATTTAACACAAGTTTTTCTTGCATTAAGATTTGTTCCATTGTCATTCTGTTTTTAAAAAGTGCTGCATGCTGTACTGTCTGAAGGGACAGATAGATTGAGTTAAATTATGAACTCATTATTGGTATATATAAATTCCTAATATTTTGCTGAATATGCTGAAGAAAAGTCATATTCGCAAAGCTAATGAATTTTGTTAAGCCCTGTGTAATATGCCAGTGCTATATAAATACAAGTTAATGATAATAGAGCTGTATTTTTTTTATATAAAACATATCCCATGTATACCGTTCAGATAATATGTCAGGTCAACCAGTTTAATAAGAACACATATTTCTAATCTGAGATTGTAGGCAAGAGGACAGCATATTATAATTCATTTGCTGTCTAGAATGCCCCCCTCAATGTTATGATGTGGTGACACCCCTTCACTCCCCACCCTTCCACTGGTTTACCATCTCTGTCATTCACCAAAAGGCAGTGCGCCCCAGGAGAGTCTGTACGGACTCTGGATGCTGGGAACAGGCTTGTCTCTTCAAGTTTTGTTACTGCGACCTGACGCCTAGTTAGTTCTTATCAGGACTAATACCATGTGAAGCACAGGGCTTCCACTCGTCACACAAGCCGACATCAAGATCCTTACCGTCTGACGGAAATCGCTCAAGGCAGCCCAGCATCTCTCCACACTGCCAGAGATGTATCTTCCATAACTCCTTCCTTGCCACTTCCAACTAAGCTCACCAGTTCCAGCTCAGTGCATCACATACACACACATCTTCACAAAAATTAGCCACATCTGCATTAGACAGCTATACAGAGCTTTTTTAAGTAAGGAATTGAGTTTAGTGAAAAGGTCTCTGTGGTTGGTGGTAGAATTTAAAAAGCATGTTTTTTGTTTGTTTTTTCATTAATGCAAGCAGCTAATCAATGAATGTTACATATGCAGTCTGATATATTCATTACAAATGTGGAATCTCACAAAAAACAATATTTTAGTTGAAGTTAATTTTACCTAAATAATGTCAATTAATAAACAAAAATAAGCCAAAATATAAAAACCAACGACAAGAGAAGTAAATAACATTGACAATCCTGTCACATTGGCACCTGTCAAGAGGTTGGATATATTAGGCAGCAAGTCAGTGAATAGTCAATTCTTGAAGTTGATGTGTTGGAAGCAGTACAAATGGGCAAGAGTAAGGACCTAAACAACTTTGACAAATGACAAATTGTGATGGCTAGACCATCTCCAAAATGGTAGGTCTTGTGAGGTGTTACCAGTATGCTGCAGTTTGTACTTACCAAAACTAGTCTAACGGCAACGGGGTTATGGGCCCCTAAGGCTCATTGATGCACATTAGGGGAGGATATCCTATATGGTTTGATTTCACAGAAGTGCCCACGCTAGTAAATCACATTTTCTCTTAGATCACGTTGAAGGTTTGGTGCATGCTTCTAGTGCCTGGGGAACAGATGGAAGCAGTATGCACTCTAGGACGAGACCTTGTGACTGAAAGGATCTGCTGATATTGCCTTGTTGCCAACTACCACTGGACACCTAGTGGTCTTGTGAAGTCCATGCCTTCACTGTTTCAGTGAACACAATATCAGGCTGGTACTTTTAACCTCCCTAGCCGTAATGCAGAGTGTGGCTGGGGGTGAATTATCCCTACCAAAAGCAATAACCCAGAGGTGTTGCACACTTCGGGTGGAATTGCCAGGGAGTTTCAAATCTTAACTGGTCCCCAAGTTCCTGCAGCGACCTCCAGCGATGCCCGGCATCTGCTTCCCTTGGCGATGTCGGACAGAGGCATCGCCAGGCTACACAGATGCCTGCGGCATCTGCGTCTCTGGCATGTGAACGCTGGGGACGCAAGGCCAGGGGAAGCAGATGTGGTCGGGCAGGTCGAGCGTGTGGCTGGAGGGCGGACCATGTGTCTGGGAGGCAGGACCAGGCGGGAGGTTTAAAATAATAAGTATTTATAAATGTACCTTTTGACATTTAAAAATACTTATTATTTAGACCGCCAGGGAGGTTAATGTTTTAGCTATTCATTGTATTTTACAAACAACTTTTGCGTAAATATGGAGAAATCATTATAATGTAGTTTTCTTTCATTCATATTACCATATAAGCTAATTTAGGCCTTTGTTAACTAATCAATTCACAATTTTGAATGTTCAGACAGTGAAGCGGTACTGGCATGAGCTGGAATGTATGCTAAACACCCGGAAATATAAAGTAGCTTTCTCTCAGTTCTGGACAAGGTTTCATGTTACCTTGTCAGCTATCTCATTATGGATGGCTGACATTTTTCTGAAACTTATTTTGGATAAAATGGAACTTATCATACCTCCTTCGCCTTGACATATTTATACCTGGTAATAACACTGGTATTCAGCCCTCCCCTTAGGCTTGTTGTCTTGGAATCACCTTCGATTTTGCCCTCCTCTTTACCCCCCCATAATCAGAACATTTCCAGGTCCTGTCAATTTCACCTGTGCAGCAGAGACTACCAAACTCCTTGTACACGCTCATATTTCTGTCTGGACTACTGTAACATTACCCAACTCTCTCCCTCTCTCATCTACAATCTTTTATCAAAGCTGCAGCTAGACTCATCCATTTTTCTTCCCACTCCTCTATTGCTGCCTCCCTTTGTAGTTCTCTTCATTAGCTCCTGTGCTTTGCCATCAAATCCCTCCACAGCTTTTGACCCACCTTTCCAACCCCTAACAGCTCTCTTCACTCCTCCAATGACCTATTAATGACTTCCCCATTCATAAACTCATGCAACACATGCAAGGCTCAAGACTTCTCTGGAGCTGCCCCGACTCTTTGGAATGGTCTTCCTCATCCAATTCGGCTTGATCCTTTTTTCTGCTCCTTTAGAAGAGCACTCAAATCCACCTTTTCAAACTTGCCTATCTGTCTTCTGTCTCAATAAACCATCACTACTTCCCACCACTCCATATCCCCCCTCTTATTGTTTGAGATGTCCCCCAGACTCTCACTGTCTGTATTTGTCTGTGATTTGCAATCCCTATTTAATGTAATATGATGGTGCTATATAAATACTGTTTTTTAATAATATTATTAATCTAATAGAAAGTTTATTGTGATAATATGACTTTAAAGGTGTTCGTTATCCTACCACAAGGTACATTGTTCAAGCACCATCTATAGAATAACAATGTCAGTCCTTTATTTAAGCTCGAGTAGCAATTTTATCACTAATTACAGAGGCATGCTCTACTTCTGTCTCTTTTATGAAATCCACCCACTCTAAAAATCCTCTGCTGAAAAATAACTAGAGTACATAGCAAGTGACAGTAAGTGGCAGCCCTGACCTGCAACAAAGAATAAAAAAAATGTTGATAAAACTTTAAAAAATGGTAATTGTTTATAATAGACAATTTTGTAGCAAAGTCATTCAATTTTTATTCGGAGTTCATAAATAAATTTTCCCTTGAACTGAATTTACTCTGTTTTTACTTTATAGGGTACACCTATCTTCTACCCCTCTTTGGCTTTAGACTATCCTTAGCAGCATGGATTCAACAAGATTTTCAGAGGCATATATTTTTATACAGATTTTTGGTCAATCCTGGTTTAGTAATACCATGGTGTTTTGTATCATTGTCAGCTACACATAAAATGAAAAGAAAATAGTTTATGCTGGTGTATAGGTGAGATAACAGTAATAGAAAAGTGACCTTATTACATTCTAGAATGGTGCAAATAATATGATGATTGCCCAATGTTTTCTTCATGCAATCTCATGTTTGCGAATTGTCAGTCAAGATGACCCTTCCAGAAATTTGGTAGCTATGCCTTTCATCTGATACTGCTGCTATTATATTATATTTGTATCTGTTTAAAGCACTTCTCAGATACAATTAAAGTATCACAAGCATTGGATTACGCAGGTTATTACAGGCTCCTATTTCATCTGTTTTAAAAAGATGAAAGGCTAATTGACCTCACTGAAGTTTGAACCTATGACCTTGAGGTCACAGAGACCATGCTGACTGCAGGTTTATATA
Source organism: Pyxicephalus adspersus (assembly GCF_032062135.1). Taxonomy (NCBI): domain Eukaryota; kingdom Metazoa; phylum Chordata; class Amphibia; order Anura; family Pyxicephalidae; genus Pyxicephalus; species Pyxicephalus adspersus. The sequence continues at coordinate 21,420,931 of NC_092869.1, forward strand.
TATATATATATATATATATATATATATATATATATATATACACACACACACACACACACACAAAAGGCAGCAATGCAATACATTTTATGTTTCTTCATGCATTGAGCTGGGATTGCTTTGTTTTTCTGGGAATAATTAGGATAATTCATGTTTCTTATTGACATTGTATACTGAGGGTGCAAGTGAAAAGGATAAATATTGTGTAATATTACACAATATATATATATATATATATATATATATATATATATTATTTTGCCCATTTACTGGTAAGAAACAGCTGTTTCACATCTGTCCTTATAAAAGTTCTTCTCAATCAGTATATGTATGGATCTTTCAGTTGCAACCATGAAAAAAATATCTCTAAATTGCAACTGTTATTCTTTACAAGGGCTTTTCAAAGGTTTTAAATGGACATGGACATAATCTGTGTTACTTGCATAATAAATTCTTGAAATAAAAGAAAAAAAGGAAAAAAGACAGTGAATGGAGTACGCTAGTATACTGTAATAACTGTAATTATTGTATATATGGGCTTTTACAACATTGTACACTGCAGTCTGGTGGTTGTTAGAATGCAAATTATTTTCTAATATACCTCATTTGAGCATGCCCCAAGGGTGCACATTTCTCTTACAACCAATCACAGAGAGAATGGGCAGTACAGTGGCTGGGGCAGGTTCAAAGATAAGATGTAGCTGCTGTAGGGCCATTAGGGTACATGTCATGAAAGACAGCTTTGTCACTCTGATTAGCAAATTCCTGCTATTCCTTTAAATTCTACAGGTCTAAAAACAGTACAGAGCTCTAATAAATAAATAAATACAAGGTAAATGAAAACATATATTACCTAATTCAAGGTATTGGTTAAGCAGTAATTCTCTAATTTCTTGCAAGTGTCTGACCGATTTTGACCACCCATACAATACAAAAATTCCCTCAGTTACAATATGTTTGTGTGTTTCCTACCATAAATTGCCCTTTTCTAATCCCCTACAATAGAGCCATCAAACAGACAGCCTGGAACCTAATGTTTGCACGCCATGAGGCATTAGACCTGAGGTACATATACATGATGGGCTAGTCCTTTGCTGTCAATCTTCTGTTTACTTGTGATGATGGAAAGGGAATAAGGTTGGACCAGCTTGAAGACAGGAGTGATTATAATTACATATAGATTTCTTCCTGATTTTTTTTTAGGATCTGCCTGTTTTTGATATTATGTATATATATATATATATATATATATATATATATATGCGCCTACTATTTTTCCTGAGCACACCTACTTTAACTTGGCTACATCCCTGTTTTTTTTATTAATTAATTTTTTTTTTGCTGATCCCTTGTGTTAAATCACTAAACGATCGACACAAATGACAGTTGTTGTTTATAGGGGGGAGGATACACCAGGGCGCCTTCTGTTTGTCTTCCTCTGCCTTCTCCATTGAACATACAGCCTACCTGTACTTCACTTGTTTTTTGCTAGTGTCACCTGAAAGGTTCATTAAAGATAGCTTTTGGTGAGAATGGTTGTCTGTTTTGAGCTTTAATTTTGACTGGAACAGGTGTCTCCTTTGGAATATTTTTTCTTTATCCCTGTTCTGGGGATACCTGTTTTTGATTTCCTTTATTCCCAGCAGGTAAACAGTCATCAGTAAAGGCCTAACTGTGATTTCAGTGTTTTGCTGATCTATCTACAGAAGCATACGTTCAGCATACTAGAAATATTTATTTTGTTTAGTGCATAAGCTAAGCGTATGGTACAGAAATATTCTTGGTCAAATGGTAATATATTGTTCATCAATAATATTTTATTAATGAACTAAAATACACAGGCATTACCAATGATACCTGTCCTAATAACTTACTTTTTTTGTGTCCAAACCCTTACGGGGTCCTTCAAGTATGTGCTTTTTGTTTATGATTATAATTTGATTAAAAATGCTTTTCAGTTTTACTATGGTTTGCTCATTAACTGTTATAGGGATTAAAAAAATGATAATCTGTAAACAATTGTGTAAACCAAATCCTGTAGGACTCAAGCTCAAGTCAGTCCACTCTAACACTGCATACACACAATATACTGTAATTGCCACAGGTAAAACTATAGCATGTGTAAAGTAGTCCCCTGACATGGGGCCGTGGCAGATCACTAAACTACAGCACTCACTGCGCTCTCATGTCGCTGAATACAATCAGAAAAGATTGTTTCCAGCTACATAAATTTGACGTGTGTACATTGTTTATGAAGAGTTTAGTAAAGGAAACTATGCTTCAACTTCTTATCTTTGCTTCCAAATTACTAAAGTACTTGTTTATGATGCTGATCCAAAATCTTCAGTGCTTTTAGATATAGTTAACATTCCAGCCACTCACTAACCTGGAAAAACTGACTTACCCACTTAATACTTGTTCCGTGTCAGTGTAAACATATTAATGCCATAAATCTAGCTGTTTCAAAATAATGATAGCAGTGTTAACCTTCATATTTCCCTCACTGTGTTTCCTTAAAGTTGCCAGGATATATGTGATGAATTGATAAAGGCACACAATCATGCTTTGTTGGCCACCTGGCCCCAGTCATGGGCTACCTTTTTGCTTTATCCTATGCTAAAATGTATTGATTAGAACTCTTACAAGATCTTCATATGTTTTGAAATTATGAACAAAATATAAAAAAATGCATCAAATACCAGCAACTCCACTAGTTAAATATGGGTTTACCATAAATTTTGAATGTAAGAGTTAATTTAGCCGCTTTTGAGACAACATGTGGATGACTGCACCTCTGCTGTTTGTGAATTCTCCCTAAGCTTTTGCAGACTCGCCTCCATTACCGAGTGGCACCATGCATTGCTGGCTCCAGACAAGGGATACAGCTGGAGCAAGACAATGAAAGCAGCCAGCCGCTGTCCTGACTTAATCAGCTGCAGAATTTGTAAACTGCACGTGTCATAGCTGGAAATGTTAGCCCTTTAGTAGAAGCTTGAAAAGGTTAGATCTGATAAAAACCGTCAGCAGAGGAGGAAAGTGATTTATGAGCATGTAATGACACAAAAATGCCTCATTTATCACTCCTATGCAGATAGGTTAACATCTTCATGTCATTCTTTTAAAAACTGGACTGCTTAGAATTGTCAAAATAGGTGCTTAATTACCCTTTCTGCCTTTCATACGAAATTACTTTCGTTTCAATTTTGGTCATTTGCGCTCAGATTAATTTCCAAATTTTCATATGGTTTTACTTAAAGGCATTCGTATTTCAGATTTTTTGCCATTGTGTATTACCAGATCGTTTGAAGTTTTATTAGCTTAAGCTGTTGAAGCCAGGGCACTGAGTCTGCGCTAGCTGAGTCCATTCCCCAGTTTATATTTCGCTACAAGATAAATGGGGTGTAGAGACAGAAATCATTTTGTTGTCAAGTTTTTCCCTTTTTCCTAATAGAAAATAATTTTTTCCCAGTCAATTTTAGAGTCCAATGGTCTTGCATTATGTCAAGTGAATAAGTATTGCGAAATGATGAAAAAGTGTAGTTTGCTCCGTTTGTCCTGTCAAGTTAAACAAGCATAACTTCATAGCTGGAAAAAGCTATTTCAAGTTTGTTTTTTTTTTTCCTCCATGTTATGTATAATAACTGCGTTTTCTTTTCAATTACAGCTGCTAAAATCCCAAGAGGTGGGTATCCATGATACCTAAAATTGTTGGCGCCTAGCTATTTTGACAATTTCTTTTGAACATTGTCAGATGTCTAGTGATTCATCTGTATTTTTACATATAAAAATTTTCATAAATTCTTTCTTTTTTTTTTTTTTCACTTATTTTACTTTTAAGCTAAGCCTGGCAGTGTGTACTATACAGAGCGGATATTCCAACACGTAATGACCAGGTTGCCTGACCCATTCGCTTTTGCATGCAGTGTAATTATAACGCGAATGGCTATGAAGGGGGTTTGTTGTGCAAAACTTTTAGCCATTTGCTTGTTAAATGGTTTCATGTTTGAATTTTTCACTTGTATTGTTATGAATTTTGAATGTTTATTTTTTTTTTAATTTAATGGTAGTTTAGGCTTGTCAATCCGTTGAAGCTGCAGTCAAGGCTATAGATGGCAATTATCTGCATAGGGGGACCCTGAACTGCTATATGAAAAATGTTACCTCTTGACAATGTACACACACAAACGTGGGTCAGAATTACACTTTATTATTTTTAACTTTTTAACAACTAATCCAATATCTAGATAATAGATGCTGGCATATCCAGCTGATGTAGCCCTGCTTACTACCCTTGATTTAGGCAGATCTCTGTGGCCTGGTATATGCAATGTTCAGCATCTCACTAAAATGTGGAGGACACAAGCGGATGAGCTATGCACAAAATAATGTAACTTTACCCATACCGGAGCATGGATAATTGTAGAAAGTGTTGCAAGTGCATAAACAAAGACGTTCAGGGCAAGATAACTAGGTCTTATTTTGATATATGTAAAAAAAATAAAGCATTTTGATCTTGCTGTCCTATCATCTGTAAATACCTGTCTTCCTGGTCTGTTGGAACTGCAGTTACAAGCTGATATTCTTCACTGCTACATCAAGGACATTTTCTTATCCAGAAAGGAATCTTCCTGACTTGATATCAAAACAAAGCAAATCTATAGGAACAGAGATTACATTTGTAACTATAGTTTTGCTTTGAATATCTTGTAAGATTTTTGTAATGGGTTTACATACATTTTAACTATTGAATTTTTGGGGGGATGCTTTACTATATGGAGGCTATACAGTATTCATAATGTGGTTCTAGCTTTAGATTTAATACTGATCCTGGCATTATATTACTGTCCTTACTGGATACATAATATACATGACATTGTAGAAACAATGAACATGTATTAGTTAAATGAGTTTGTAGATGTATGGATTACAGGAGGTAATATATGGTGGGGCGGTGAAAGATAGTATATGAAATGTTATATGTTTAAGCGATTTGGAATAACAATATTTGATTGGTAAAAAAAATCAGAGTGTGACTTGGAAAACACACATTTTATGTTATTGTTATAGTATCTGCCCTCAACAAACAAAGAAAATCTGTTTATAATCTGTGTATATCAATTATGTTGAAATTTGTAACATCATTTGTAAATATTGTGGTCCCAGTTAATGCAAGTATATCTTCTTCTTCATTCATGCAGTGCATCCAAATCAAGAAAATGCTAATCCACTATCTTTGAAATGTTATTTTGTTATTTCTAAGCTAAGCCACCTAAACATTTTTAGTCGTTTCAGTTCTCAGCCATCAGTGAAAGCAACACCTGGTTTTCCTTGCAACCAGGAAAATATCCTTGTTTGACAACTATGGCTCCTGAGGACAGAAAATATTTTATTTACAGGCCATCCAGGTAAAAATAAAAGGAAAAGAAAACAAATTATTGGAAATGAATGCAGCTATCACATTTAAGGACTTTTTCTCCGAATAATATTTATATATAATATATATATAAATATTTATATATATTAAGTTTAGATACACTTTAACCTAAAAATAACAGTTCAATCTCAATTTTACACATTCAGAAAAACCTGAAAGTTGACCTAATTGTAAAATAGGGCTAATATACAATGAAAACCAGCTATTAGTATTTTATAAAAGTTTGCTAAAGCAGTTAAGTTTCCTTAAAGAAAAAAAGACCGTGCCATTTGATCCCCTTGCATACCTCTAGCAGCAGCGAAGTGCGCAGTATTAAAACATAATTACAGGGTAGAGAGAAGAGAAAGTGCCAGTGTCTCTTACCATGAGATCTCTCAATTGTTCTGCTTGGAATAAAAAGAGCATTCAGGCATGCTGGAGAATAACTGTCAGAAATCTTCGGCAACCGGCTCTTTGTGAGGCTTTTAAAGGCCTTTCAGGGAATTACATTTAATTAACACAAAAATAAGTGGGAGAATGAAAGAACCCTCGTTTCAGGGAAATGTAAAGTGTTATAAAATTTCATAATGTTAATACATTAGTAATGTAACCAGAATAGGCGACAGCGAAGAAGTGATGATGTTTGACTCTCACAGTACTTATTAGAGAAATATTTGTCTTCCTCTTTACTTTTTTATGAAGGGTAACTTAATGTCTCTAATGCTTTGCCTTTTTATCCCCATCCCCATCTCCATTGTGGAGATTACAAATTGAGCTCGTGACATAATGGATCATCCTTCTTTAGTTGAAAGTGCTACGTGGACTTGTAGCTGCTTATTGCAGAGAAATACTGGAGCTTTCGGTCTGAGGATAGATCTTCTCTTTCATGTTTGCAACCCAGACTTTACCTCTCCTGCGATCATTTATCCTGAAGTTCATTTTTCTGGCATCAGTTCCAGGAACTAGGCGTTCGAAACTTCTCATCACACAAAGATCATAACCCAAATTTAGCCATATTGAAATTATATTTCAGTTCTAACTTTTATATTGGCGTCACTGTTGTCATGAGTTCAGGACCCAATGTGAATTCTTTTATATTGGGCTACTAAAACTAAAATACAACTTCACTTATCATAAAAAGTTTAACTTCCCATACACATAGACCCACAGGCGCATGCAGAAATAGCTATTAGGTAATTACTAAACCTAGTTTAAACTTAGCAATACTACTAATACTACCTATTTTTACATACTTTCCACCTGCCTAAGTATCAAAACATTTTATTTTCAGTTTAGAATAGAGTGGTTATAACCCCTGTCAGGTCTCTATTGCAGTATGTGAATCCAACTGGAAAAATTCAACTTCTCTTTTTGTTGTGATGACAAAATTTGACATTGTGGCTAAAATAGGAATAAAGAGGAAATCTTTAAATAGGACTGCTAACTTTATTTTGCTTTACTTTTGAAGACATTTTCTTTCATTTCCTATTGTGTCTATAAGACAGGAAATAAGGAGTAAGATCTTACACATATACATTTGTAAGACATATACAGAAAAAAATTGAAGGGTATTTACCATCCCCTACCCTCTAAAATGGAAAAAAAAACTTTTGGGTTTTAAATGTACTTAATTGATGGTTGATAGAGCATTGTGTACAGCAAGCATTTTTAGAGCTTTCAGCTAGTATCAAGTAAATTTTAAAGTTCTGTTCAGTTCAAGAATAAGTGTGTTGGGCACAGCCTTAGTGTGAGAGATGGCTGTCCTTTTAGTTATCAGATTCTCAACAAACTTAAAGCAGCGGTACAGTCTAATAGCTTTCTTAAAGTGACCTCCAGCTTCTTCTTCACGATCAATCTTAAGCTCATAAGCTTTCATTTTATTGTTTCATTGAAGAAGGGACATTGCTCCTCTCTTGTGGAATAAAAATCCTGCCAGCTCGAAATATTTAAATGCACTTATAGTTCTGCTTTTAAAGATTTTGTTTACTTTCTTTTTAGTAAAATATTCTCTTTTCAGAACAGGAAGTGAGTTTTAGAAATAGGGGAAATCGTGGGATTATACCTTTCATCAATTTATGCAAAACTAAACTTTTATTTTCATTCCATCATTTTCCAGCATATCTTATCATACAATTGTCACAAATCAAGCACACTCCAAAAATGGCAATGAAATAATTTTTTCGCAAAATTTTCTAAATTTTCATCAGTGTATCGCTGCGTGGATACAAGACTTAAGCACTTTGGTTACTTAGACAATGCCAAGTAAAATGAATAAAACTCCTGTCATACCTGCACAGGGTAGAGAAAAAAATGTATATATATATATAATGTATTCAGTAACTGATATAGAAGGTAGAACCTTCTTTGTTTATGTGCGGCCCCTGCTGCAGTTGCCTGTACTGAGTAGATGAAAGCATTAAAGCTTTGATTTGCACAGGGTATAGGCGACAGGGAGGAGCGTTTGCCACTGAGTGCATTAGACCCAAGCATAAAGCATTCAGCTCTTGCTGTCACTTTTTTAATTAGATGAAACAAGGCCGAACACTAATGAAACCTGACTCTCTTATTAACATTCTGAAAGGTTTGGGATGCATGTCTGAAGGGGAATCTGGTGAGGGAAACGTTATTTGTTTTTTTTAGTCATGGCCTTTAGTATCTTCCTGCCTTAGTCCTCTTCACTATTACCTGTCATTGTATTATCTTCTTTTCTTTTACAATTGAGAGAATGTGGATTTGAGTTGGTATTTTAATATTTTCATTTAACAGTATTCGGTTTATGTTATGGTAGCATCTCCCTCTATAAATATGCAACAATGTTTCTTATTGGAAGTTACTTGGAAGCCTTCTGTTCTTCTTGTCAATGATGAGAGCCAAACAAGAAATTCAAAATTCCTTTGTCTATACATAAACCTACATATTGTTGCTTTCATACTTTTCTACTTGAACAAGATTTTTTAAAGAGGAATAGACAGATATACAATAAAGACATGTAATGGTGTACTCATGTATACATCAAAGGGCCCATTCCTCAAGCCTTTAATGCAAGAAAGTATGTTAACTTTGCTTCTGCCTTTTGCAGTCTCCCGTACAGAAGAACTCAGAGCAGGGAGGAGAAAGCGGTACAAGGATCCAATGAATTGTGATACATTGGAGTTAACAGTAAAATCTGTATGCAGATGATACTCAAATCTATTTATCCACCCCTAACTTGTCCCTCCTACCTTTCTGCCCTGATAGAAAAATACTACTCTATCCATGCTCTTTGCCCCAGCAACAAACTATTAACCTTCCTAGCGGTAACCCCGAGTGTGACTCGGGGTAGAAAAAAGTTGCTAAAAGCGGTAAACCTATGCGGTAAACCTATGGGAGGTAAAAGTAAATACAGCTTTACCTGATCCGCTGGCGTCCCACGTCGTCAATCGCCACAATCCCTGTCCTCTTCCTTTTTCCTCTGGCCGGCTTCTGCACCCGATGAGTCACCGGGGGACTTCCCGGTGACATCAGAGCGTGTGTACGTTGCCGGCGGGGCGGGAAATTCAAAAACCATATATATTGCATTCAATACAAAATAACTATTGAATGAAATACATTGGATTTAAATGTGTAAAATCAGTACATTGTTTTCAAGAACATTTATTTTACAGTATATATAATAGTATGAGTATAATGTGTATTTTTTTTTTTAATTTAAAAAAAAAAAAATTTTCAATATATAGATTTTTTAATTTATTATTTTTTTTAATTTTACATGATTTTGTTTTTTCAAACTTTATTTTACTCATACTAATATATTATACTGTAAATTAATTTTTCATGAAAAATAATGTACTGCTTTTAGACATATCAAACCGGAAAGAAATGAACCGCTAGGGAGGTTAATAGCTTCCTCACTCATAACCTCGTCACACAGAATTTTCTAGGGCTGCCCGACTCTCCGTCCTCCTTGTTTGGCTTGCTCCTACTTTCTGTACATTTAGAGGAGCTCTTAAAATCCATCTTTTAAAACTTGCTAACCTATCTTCTTCTGTCTTTTAAAACCTCACTACTCACCCACCAATCCATATCTCCCACCTATTGTGTGCTACCTCCTCTTAGATTGTCAGCTCTTCTGAGCAGGGTCCTCTTCTCCTGTTTCATTGATTGTACCTGTCTGTCATTCGCATCCCCTATTTAATGTACAGCACTGCCTAATATGTTGGCGCTAAATAAATACAGTTTAATAATAATAATAATAATACAGTAATAAGAAAACCAGTTACAGAGATATGTCTAGTCAAGATGGGAGGGTGGGAGAGAGAGAATAAAAATCAGCATCATCTCCTCTATCCAATAGGTGAGCCTGCAACCCAGAAAACATTTACTTTAAAGTCCATGTCCAGCCATTGTTTTCCTTTTTGAAGTTTTGAATAGAATGAGGCAGGGTAAGAGGTCATGTCTGGTTTTACTGAAACCCAAGAATTCCCAACCCTTACTTGTTTTACTTAAAACTGAAAAAATGTGTTTTAGGAAAAATTAGAGCCATCTTTCTGGTTATACACATGACAGGGGTGTATAAATCAAATAACTGGTTTAAGACAATTTAAACGCGTGTTGACTGAAATAATTATTTACATATAAATATTTATATATTCTGTATTTGGATGCTTAACTGGGTTCTTCGATGAGACTTCAATTTTCCAATTACTTGAAATATCAATAGTGTGGGGATTCGGGTAATAATTACTAGAAGGCTGTGTTAAAACACATTGGATGTCAAGCAAGTAGGGAAATTCCATTGCTTGTGGCAGTTCTCTTTTATTAAAATCTTATATAATATAATACACCTATTTAGGCTGACTTGACAGTCTTCTATTAAACAACAAATATTTTATTAGTATTGAAACATGTTTAATTACCAGTTCCATTCTGTTTAGCTCTGCAGATTTTCAGATCTCTTAAAGCTTGGCATCCAGTTAAAATTTCCAGTAATATTTCTCTGTTTTACAAAACTAAACTAGGAGAACTAGTGACCCTGAAAGATCAATAATGTGACATGTTACACTGTATATAGCTTCTGTCAAGTCTCTTCAGCCTAATGAGGTGTTAATTAAACATTATCCTGTAAATTTGGTTTCTCAGTGCTATATGTGATCATGTTATACCACCCCCAAAGGACAGTGTACTTGTGAGTATTGGGGTATACAACAGTAAAATCTGTTTAACAAATCTCCTTTTAAATTCAACTTTTTGCCATTACATATGGTAGATTTGGGTAGATGTATGTCTTTGCACTGTTTATGCCTGACTTTTGAGGTGATTTATCATTCTTATTAGTTGTCATTTCCTCCAACTGGCACCTCTAAATTAAATGAGGAAAGAGGATAGTGGTCTTGGGCTGACTATAAACAGCCCAATAAAAACAATTAATGCTTTGAACACCGCATGTGAGCCAATTCTCCTTTCCCTAAATGAAATCTATACTTAACCTATACAACAGCATAGGGTTTTATTTTTAACCTCCATTGAAAGTGATAGTTTCCTGGCTGTCATGCTGATCTAGCAGCTTCAGCACTTTCTGACTCGTTGTAAGGAATATTTTTTCATAAAAGAAGTGCCAGCTCTTCTGATGAGTATTCCTTTTCCAGATCAATGTCTTAGTATTGAAGCCTCGTCTGAATCACCAGATCATGAGTCTTTTATTTTTCATGCAGTGGAAGAGAGCCCTTCTTAGGGTATCCACAATACTGATTGTTGAGACAGAATGCAGTGGTGGATCTGCCAGTGATGGCTTCAAAATTTAGGCTGCTAAGGGTCAAGGACAAAGGCATTAGGTGGTTAAAAAAGTACTTTTTACCATTCTTTTTTCCTGTAAGTGTTGAATTTGTGAGGGGGATGAAAGGAGGAAGCCTTTACCAGGGATAGCTTTTAGGGAGGTGAGGTCATTTTGCCCAGAGATAGTCTTTAGGAGTAGTTGAGATACGTTTACTTTTATATACCAGTCTGTATAATCCTATTAAAGTCAGTGTTTTTTATGCATGTCCTGTGCACTTGATGAAATCCACTTTGTCATTTCAGCAGAATAAGGACTGGTGAGTGATCAAAGGACACTACTGAGCTTGATTAGCTCTTGCTGATACACCTTCCACTTACTTGCTATTCCCAGGATGCATTAATCTAATATGAACTCAAACTTAGATACTTTTGCTATTTATATTTAAAAATATATTTTTTACATTCATTGTATTCTTGGATTTCAGTTTCAAAACTGGGGAAAATAAAAACGAGCACTAAAATTCATTCAAAGAAAAAGCTATGCACTATATCCTTGAGCCTTACTTTACACCTTTCCAGTAAACAGGCTTCTCCCCTAGGGTTCCATGGCCATTAGGGGTGGCATTTGTGCTGCTATTGTAGCTGTGATATTATGATTATCTATTACCATATCTAAAAGTATGGTGCTGTTCTCCCCACAACCATCATGACTCCCACTGATGACCTTCTACTATCATCATTGCTGCCCTCTCATATTTGTCCCTTGAGCACAAGCTAGCTGGCTTAAGGAAGAAAAAAAGTACAAATGCAGCCCTGCCTATTTCCTAGTTAGGTGCACGATTAAGCGCTTTCCTTCCCAGCCTAATTATATATGGGATGATTCTCCTTTAATTTACTCAATTTCCGTATTTTCAGTAATGGAGAATCAGCATCACACATGGCTGTTACCTAGTTAGGTCTGCATGCAAATTTTATCTGCCTAGCACTGCCCACTTCTTCATGCTAAACCAATCAAAAGTGCTTTTTGATACTTGCATTTTTTTCCAAGGAGTCAACCAGCTCAGGGCTGAGGACTATCTGAGTGAAGTGCTAAGGCAGACTGCTTCATTGATCACAGAAAGCTATGTACAACACTCATTGGATCACACACTAATACAGGTAGTCCCCAGGTTACATATGAGATAGGGACTGTAGGTTTGTTCTTAAGCTGAATTTGTATGTATGTCAGAACAGGTACATTATATTATTAAATGCAATTAGAACAGATGTTTGTCTCAACATATTATTAGGCAGAGTAGTGTCAGTTACTGTATAAAATCCTCACTGTGAAGTAATCACAAACAAAGCAAAAAAAAAAAAACTTTATGGAACCCAGACATTCATTAACTTCTGGAGCAAGCTGTGCTTTGATATGCAAAAAGAAACAACGGCAGAGTTTGTCTTGGTTATTAGAGTTACAAGAGGATGTAGAAAAGCAGGGGAGCCCTGTTCGCATCTGAGTCTTCCGTAAGGTCGGATATCCTTAACACAGGGACTGCCTGTACTCCATAAGTACCAGTAAGAAGAATGGGTGCACAGCAACCATAGTAAAAAAAAGTGCCAGCTGACTCAGGTGTACTAGAAGAAAATTTGTGCTTTGATACTGGTCTGCAGTGTGCATTAGGCTGTGTACACACATAAGACTTTTGCAAATGACATACAGCGCCATTTTGCTCTATGAAGAGATTAGGGGGAGAATGAGGGAGCGGCACCCCGCTGCACTCTCTGCCCTTCACTTGCGTTGCGATCGTACATTGTTCGACTGGACTGACGTAAGGCCAATATGGTTCCTATCTCCAAAAAGGGAGAAAAGTCATTACCAGGTAACTACAGACCGGTTAGTTTAACGTTCATAGTGGGAAAGGTCCTATACAGTTTGATAAAGAACCGTATAGAGATGTTTCTGCTAGAAAATAATATTATAAGTGATAGTCAGCATGGCTTCAAGAAAGACTGAAGCTGTCAAACAAATTTACTCTCTTTTTATGAGGAAGTAAGTAAACAGGTGGACAGTGGAGTAGCAGTTGATATATTGTACTTGGACTTTGCTAAAGCATTTGACACTGTACCCCACAGACGGGTAATATGCAAGTTAGGGTCAATAGGTTTAGAAAAGTCAATTTCTGTAAATGGATAGAGAACTGGCTTAAAGACCGAATCCAGAGAGTAGGGATTAATGATTCATACTCTGGATGGTCTAAGGTTATTAGTGGTGTACCCCAGGGTTCAGTGTTGGGACCTTTACTGTTTAACATCTTTATAAATGATATAGAGTTTGGGATTTCTTGTATAAAAGGGGAAAAGACTGCACAGATGGAGACATATTCCTGCCCCTGTACAAAGCATCGATCAGACCACATCTGGAATATGGAGTCCAGTTTTGGGCACCAGTTCACAAAAAGGACATTGTGGAATTGGAGAGAGTGCGGAGAAGGGCAACTTTACTAACAAAAGGAACGAAGAAGCTTAGCTATGAGGAGAGAATAGCTGAACTGAATCTATTCTCCCTTGAGAAGAGATGTTTAAGGGGGGATATAATCACCATGTATGAACATATAAATGGTCCATATAGAAAACTCTCTTCCCCATTTTTCACTTTGAGATCATTACAAAGAACAAGAGGGCACTCTTTGCGTCTGAAGGAAAAGAAGTTTAAGCTCTGGATAAGGAAGGGATTCTTCACTGTAAGGTTTGTGAAAATGTGGAATAGGCTCCCTCAGGAAGTAGTTTCAGCAATTACTATAGATTGCTTTATAAAAAAGCTGGATGGTTTTCTAAAAGCACAGAATATAACTGGGTATTAAGGATTTAATATAAAGATAACAGAGACTGTTGATCCAGGGAAAATCCAATTGCCTCATGGAATCAGGAAGGATTTTTTTTGCCTGTTGAAGCTGATTGTACCAGGGTTTTTTTTTTGCCTTCCTCTGGACCAACCATGTCTTTGGGGTTTTATATCTGGGATATGTTTATTTCCTTGGTGGTTGAACTTGACCTACTATGTAACTATGTGCGTCATTCATGGATCCACCAGGACAGATCCATGAACGACATTGGATGGCCGCTGTACACACGTCAGATTCTCGTCCAATATTTGCTCTGAAACGATAATCGGATGAGAATCATCTGATGTGTGTACGTAGCCTTACACATCTACGAAAATATTTCATTTTAAAAATGTCATTACCATGTAGATCAGGGATGAGTTAAAATGATGGTTGGTATATTATGTTTAGTATTTAAGGGATATGAACTTTACAATATATTTACTGTACTGGGGTATTGTTTTCAGTCTGAATTTCATAATAACCCTTAGTATCCAAATTTACCACAAAGCAAGAAGCTTGCTTTACTAATCATTATAGGATTTTACCACAGTGAAAGTGACATTTTCCTAAATATATATTGGTGGGCAAGTGGACTGTTATTCCATAAGGGCCTGTGGTACTTCAATCTTCAAACATTTAATACACAAGAGCAAGTGTCATTTGTCTGCAGACCACGCGGACAGATATGTACATGCTTCCCAGAGAGAGGATTTTCTGTCCATGGCATTGCAAGTGTTTTTAGAGTCTCCAAAGTTTGTGGGGATTTTGCAGCTACTTGAACAGAGCCAACCCTTGTCAAGCCTCATTTAAGAGTTGCAGATTGAAACTCTTCTGAGGCTCCAGCAGAGATGTTGAAAGGTTTGTCTTTCAGTAACAGAGAGAGACCATCCCACCTAATTAATCTGTTTCATCTGAAATTGAGAGGCCTGGTCACTTACTTTTCTTTTAAAGGCATTTCAAACATGTCAGTCCTTGAGGGCAGCAAAACATGCCAACAGATCCTAACATGCTGAAAGTTGTACTACTTTGTAAAGAATATAGTTGGCTTTCCTGTTAGCCTCTTGATCAACTTTAACCTCCAACCTCCTCCCGCATGCATCATTGCAAATAAAACTGCTGCGCTTTGACAAGAGGATATAAAGTCAGGAGGCCATCAAACAGAAATCTCAGTCTGATTTCACTAAACTAAACCTAAACTGAGTACACCCCCCTCCCTGCACAAGACCTTCAATAGGAAGTCAAACACTCACCCATATCACTTTAGTTTTGATAATCCCTTCTTTAATAGAAAAAAAGAAGAAATATACATAATAAATTATGTTTGACAACTGGAATTCAGTGGTCTCGTTACGGCTTGTCCCTGCCTATTACACAGATTTCTGGTCTTCATTTTAAAGAGTGCTCTTTCCAGCAAACTTCATGTGATATTCATATAAACATGCCATTTTGTATACAGAGTGCAAAATGAGTTTCTAGTAGAAGATTAAGGCAAACCATATGTATATTTGTTTTTCTCTTGAAGAATAGGAAATTATATATATAACAAAATGTTTGCTTTGCTTTTGGAGTCTCCCTATTCCTAACAGAATGCTTCTTGGTTTTATCAGTGGCCAATATATAAATGACCTAAAACTACCTACAATTATTAGGCAAAATAATTAACCTAAGATAAAATATAAAATTGTACATACATTGGTATCTGTCTACCATTCCCAACCCCTATTTAATGTACAGCATTGGGCTATATGTTGGTGCTATATGAATACTATATATTAATAATAATATTAATAACCATCATAAGGCCTTGACTTGTCTGCATAAAAAGCGCCTGTTTATCCTCCCTGTGTTAGCAAGGGTTTTCTCCAAGCTCTCTGGTTTTCTCCCACATCCCAAAAACATGCTAATCACTACACCACCCCCCCCCCCAACAAAAAAAACACAAGTAGGTACAGTTTGAGATTCTGAGCTCATCTGAACGACATTCAGTGATTAATTTACACAATATAACACAATATCAATCACATTAAAGGTAACATTGTCCTTAGTGAAAGAATTGGGGATAGTATTAATATATTTGAACATTGAGGTAATCATATTTATCCATAATATGTAATATATGATGGAGTTTTCAACTTTGCGGCACAGCCAATTGTTGTTTGCTGTGAGCTGTTTTCGACCTAAAAGGATTACCAGTGATGACAGAGAGTAGTTTTTAATGAATCACTGGAAAAAAAAGTATAACCCCATTTCTAGTTTTCAACTTGTGTAATGCAAACTTTGGGATATTTTTCAATTTAATGTATTGAAATGTTTACATGTATTTGTGAGGTTTTTGCAATACATTTCTATTCTCTCTAATATTTAAAGGGAAAATATAGTGTTTGTGTATGTTTATTGTCAACAAAACCATTTTTTTTTTTTAGTGTACATAAGAATATTACATATTTACCACTGATTTCTGGCAAAAGATGTTGTGTCGGCAGTTCCCCACTACTGTTTTACTTTTAATGCCAATAATAGGCTATAATTATAATCTTGCTATTTAGATGTTTTAACAACACAAGTAGTTGAGTGAATCAAAGGCGGTACACAGCACCTTTCTTCTCTAGTGTGTGTGTGTGTGTGTATATATATATATATATATATATATATCAATCACACCTACTATAAGGCCAAAAAAAGTGTGAACAATCCTTAAAATGTTCAATTAAAATGAAGGGAACTTTTAGTGCTATACTATATTAGGACGCCTAAGAAATCTTTAGATAATGCCAATCTTTCAATTTTGTTCCAAAAGTTTGGGAAAAGCCCTTTCCTTTTCCAGGATGACATGCAAAAATCTAGGTGTAGACAAAAAAACAGCCCTAATGAACACCTCAAGATAAATTTTAATATTGATTGAAAGCCAGGTTATCTATCATCAGTACCTGACCTCACTACTTCTCTTTGACTACATGTACAAAATAACCACAAATATTCCAAATTCCTTTAGAAAGCATTTTGGAAGATTGGAGGCTGTTAAATTCTCAAAGAAGGGACCATCCCCATATTGATGTCTGACACGTAGGTGCAAAAATAATATAGTATATAATTTAATAAAATTGCGTTTCATGATGCACTCTGTGCATATGCCAATTTTAAGTTTTAAGAATGTCAACTGTGTAAAAATCTTTAAAAAAACAGAAATTAGTGACCTACTCCATGCATATACAAGTTGTAACAAAATGGCATTAAATTTTATGTGTATATAAATTTGTAATATAAAGCACACATTTTAAGCACAGCTTTTTACCTTTTCCATGAATGAAAAGACTTGAAGATACACATTTTTTATTTTATTTGCTTCTCTTTTGTTTATTTATTTTTTTGTCTGTCCCATTTATGTATTTATTTATTTATTTGCGGTAGTTAAAAGCCAACATATTAATAAAATAACCCACTTGGGTCACAGATGACAGTGAATACCTAACCGATGCTGACCCTTCCACACTGATCAGAACATTGAAGAAAAGATTTAGGTAGACATCTGCTTTAACAAAATGCTCATTTTAAACTGTAAATTTTTATAACCTGATTATAGTTTAGGCATTTAAATTTATACACTGCTCATCTGACTGCACATTTTTTTTCTTTATCTTTATGTTGCATGGTTCCATAGGTGGCATCTGCCTAATGTAGGCATTACAAGCTTTCTATCTAGAAAACTATATTTACATTTAAAGAAAAGAAACATTGAGGAGCCAGCTATACTATTCAATGAAAGATAGTCTAGAGATAAGATAGATGTCTGAGAATTTTGTGTATTTTATATATTTACATTACTGGTGTGATGTGTACAGCTACAGTGAAATGATTACATTTCTAAGCTAAATTTAATTTCAGTTATTCAATACCAGTAAGTATTAGAGTTCATTATTAGACGTATGAACAAATGAATGTTGTAGGGAATGTTGTAGCCCACATGGTTCTAAAGATTCAGCCCTTTTACATTTGAATGAATGAAAAGTGAAGAAAAACCTATTGTTAGGAGTTGCTCATCTGTCCGGCGACTCCGTGCAGTGTGCCATCGCAGTATAAAACACTGTTTATTCTGTCCAGCAATGTCATTTGTGACAGCCAGGAAAACTAAAGCTACGTACACACTTCCAATTATTATCGTTGGAAAACGAACGACGAACGATCCTGCACGATATCTACGAACGATCGTATAGCACCGATCCTGCACATACAGATAACGACACGATCGTTCGTAGATATTGTACACACAATAGATACGATCGTTTGAGCGATAGAGGAACTATGTGCACGACAGGAAGTGAACGAACGTTAGTTCATTACGCATACTCAGACCATGGACGATCAACGAACGATCGTACACACGAACGATGGTCAACGATCGTCGTCCAATCCGATCCGCCGGTCCGGTCGTTCGTTTCCAACGACTTTCCTCGTTCGTCGGCGTCGTTGGTTACTTTTTTTACGAACGATTTTTGCCCAATCGATCGTTCGTCGTTCATTTTGAACGATAAAAATTGGAAGTGTGTACGCACCTTAAGAGAGCACTAACCCCTGCTTCCCTTTAGCCATGCAGCCTGATGTATTTTTGGCATCCCCAGCACAACATTCCGAGGCTGTGTACAGCTGAAGAGGGTTCTAGAGGCCTATCAGCTCCTGACTCAGTCCTGCACTATCATTGGCTGCTGGGACTTTATAGCCTCTCTGCTCCTAGTCACCAGTGCCTCTTGTAGGGTATAGCTGGGCTAATCTGTGCTGGAGTGTGGATGGATGTTCTGTGTATGACATCTTCTCTGTAATCGGGATTTGTCTCTGTTGGATGTTTGGTACTGCTTTATCGGTGGGCTCCTGGCTTGCTACCAGCCCATCCCCAGACACCATCCCTTGCGCAGTAAGTCCTGGAGGCACCCGAATGCTGGGAGACGCAACCAGTCTCCCGAGGCTGAGCGGGAGCTTACTAAAGGTAAACAATGTGGTGTTAGATTGGGGGACTGGTGTCTGGTGAGGACTGGTGCTGACCAGGGCCTTACACCTATTAGTTTACTGTGTGTGTTGTAAGGCAAATACTAATCACAAATCCTGGGCTTTGCAAAGTTTTAAAGTGCAAAATGATTTTTTTGTGGTGTAACATTAGCACCTGTCTAATGTGTGTGCATTCTGCTTTTTTCGCGATCTCCACAAATGAGATTTCTCGTGCCAGATATAGCATGTTGTAAGACAGGAAGTGATGAGAATACCTTTAGTGGGGACAGAGGAAAACAAAATCGCTTTTATTCAGTAGTAATGGTAGCGACCTAGATTTTTGCAGTCCGTATTTTGCCCCAGCCAGTATCCCAGTCGCTTCAAGGACATGGAGTAATGGAAAATCTCACCAGTATCCATGACACTGACAAGTCTGACAAATGTTGCAATTCTCTACATAAATGAATAAGAAATGTCTGGAATCACTATGGCTAGTGTTATGTAAATGAATGCAGGAAAAGAAGGTATAATTATCATCCATGGTGATTGGCCATTGTGTTAAAAATTAGTTTAATTAGCTGCCTGCAAGGTTGCCATTCACTACACCTATGTGACATCACAGTAAACTTTTTGAAAAATCCCAATATGATTAGACTAGACCTAGATGCACCTAGACTCTATAAATAAATTATTCAGATGGCTCTGTAAGACAACAAAACAATGATAATTATAGTACATTTTCTACCCATGCAAACCAGCATAGGAGCTTTTTGTTTTAGGAAACCTTTGTATGTAAAGATCCTCTGATACATATAACAGACAAATATAGAAGAAAATTAAGTAACAATGGTTAGCCTCTTTATGCCTCCCAGGAACTACTTGTGGGTCATCCAGCAAGCACACACAAATGATCATAAGCATTGCCTTAATCCTCTCCACAAACACCTTTATGTTTTCTGTTTGATGGAATTTACAACATACTATGTTTAGGCTAAGCATAATTTGTTTTTAAAATCAATAATTGACCCTTGTAGCAAAATATCCTGGCAGACTCCTCAGACTTCGGCTGTACACTGGGCACAGTTGTAAATCTGTTAAAATGTACTTTACATCTGCCTATAGTAAATGTTCATATCCAGGGGATTATACTTTGTTTTTGTTGGATGAAATGATTATATGTCCATGCTTTGACCCAGAGCAACTGCCTGAGTTTGTATGTGTGTTTCTAACATTGCACATTCTGGTTGCAAAAGACCATGAAATAAAGTGAAAGTTGCTTTAGTGCAATACTTGAATAAATGTAACATATATAACTATGCAGGGGAAAAAATACACATACACGAAGGGTAATGTTTCACAGACTCCAGGAGCCTTGTCCTAGAGAAAAAGAAAAACAAAGCAGTTTGATTCCTTGTATTTAATATTCTGGATAATGTTATTTGTAAAAAAGCACCAAGTTTTATAAAATGTGTCTGATTTTGTTATTGCTATCTGATTAAGTAGGGCAAGGCTGTCCAATTGGCGAGCAGTGGAGCTTTCTTTTGTGACCCATGTGGTCAAAGCTGCAGTTTGAGTGGCAGCAGGATATCTGATGCTAAAATGCATTTCTGTTGCTGACATTGGCTTTTGAAATCGTGGAGTCGTCTTCTACCTGAGAAGAATATTCTAGTTCCAGTGGAAGAATGAAGCAGAGCACATGTTAACCTTTTGAATAAAGTACAAATATCCCTTCAATTACAGTTAGGTCCATAAATATTTGGACAGAGACAACTTTTTTTCCTATTTTAGTTCTGTACATTATCACAATTAATTTTAAATGAAACAACTCAGATGCAGTTGAAGTGCTGACTTTCAGCTTTAATTCAGTGGGTTGAACAAAAAGATTGCATAAAAACATAAGGAACTAAAGCCTTTTTTTTTACATAATCACTTCGTTTCAGGGGTTTAAAACTAATTGGACAATTGACTCAAATGCTATTTTATGGGCTGGTGTGGGCAATTCATTTGGTATGTCATTATCATTTACGCAGGTAAGAGACCTGGAGTTGATTTGGGGGGGGGGGGGTTGCTAGTATGTGGAAGACAACATGCAGTAAAAGGAGCCCTTCATGCTGATGAAACAAGTCATCCTTAAGCTGCAAAAACAGAAAAGTCCCACCCTAGAAATTGCTACAATATTAGGAGTGGCAAAATCTATAGTTCTGTTTATCATTAAAAAGAAACAAAGCACTGGTGAACTCAGCAACGCCAAAAGACTTGGACGTCCACAGAAGACAACAGTGGTGGATGATCGCAGAATCATTTCCATGGTGAAGAGAAACCCCTTCACAACAGCCAACCAGGAACTCCAGGAAGTAGGCGTATCGATATCCAAGTCTACCATAAAGAGAAGACTGCATGAAAGTAAATACAGAGGGTGCACTGCAAGGTGCAAGCCACTCATAAGCCTCAAGAATAGAAAGGCTAGATTGGACTTTGCTCAAAAACATCTAAAAAAAACAGCACAGTTCTGGAAAAACATTTTTTGGACAGATTAAACCAAGATTAACCTTTACCAGAATGATGGCAAGAAAAAAGTATGCAGAAGGCGTGGAACAACTCATGATCAAAAGCATACCGCATCATCTGTAAAACATGGCGGAGGCAGTGTGATGGCTTGGGCGTGCATGGCTGGCAGTGGCACTGGGACACTGGTGTTTATCCATGATGTGACACAGGACAGAAGCAGACAAATGAATTCAGAGGTGTTCAGAGACATACTGTCTACTCAAATCCAGCTAAATGAAGTCAAAATGATTGGGAGGCGTTTCATACTACAGATGGACAATGACCCAAAACATACAGCCAAAGCAAGCCAGAAGTTTATTAAAGCGAAGAAGTGGAATATTCTTGAATGGCCAAGTCAGTCACCTGATCTGAACCCAATTGAGCATGCATTTCACTTGTTGAAGACTAAACTTCGGACAGAGAGGCCCACAAACAAACAGCAACTGAAAGCCACTGCAGTAAAGGCCTGGCAGAGCATTAAAATGGAGGAAACCCAGCATCTGGTGATGTCAATGAGTTCAGGACTATAGGCTGTCATTGCCAGCAAAGGGTTTTCAACCAAGTATTAGAAAAGAACATTTTATTTTCAGCTTTTTATTTTGTTCAATTACTTTTGAGCGCCTGAAATGAAGTAATTGTGTAAAAAAATGCTTTAGTTATGCAATCTTTTTGTTCAACTCACTGAAAATAAAGCTGAAAGTCTGCAGTTCAACTGCATCTGAGTTGTTTCATTTAAAATTAATTGTGGTAATGTACAGAACCAAAATTAGAAAAAAGTTGTCTCTGTCCAAATTTTTATGGACCTAACTGTATTTTGTAGATTTCTAAAAAAAAAAACAAATCGGAAAGTGAAAATTGGTTTGGTTTTGTCAAGTTCCTTTATGCCTTCCTCCCCAATGCTTGGTTTTGTATACATTAGGTGTACATTGATGGGGAAAAGAGAAAAATCTCTCCAAATATTTTGCATAGTTAATCTAAAAAAAACTAACAGTAACCTGTTTAATTTGCACATCTGAATATTGCAGATTCTTCATTTTAATTATGACCATCTTCTGACATTTCTGAATTCATAATTTTGCAATAGAAAACAATTCTTGGTTTAGAGGTGGCCCTTCACTTGACTCTAGGAATGCATTTCAATATTCACATACCAGGACGTAAACTTTTTCAGACAACGTAGATTTTGAGAATACCATTTAGGCAGAATTAACATCTCTAAATGTTTCCTAAAATCTAGCAAATCTTCACTTTTTGAGTTCAGATCCACTTTCATTATGCACTAACAGCATATTTTAAGAAAATACATTTTAACAGCAACATCCTAGGAGCAAATATGCAATCTTATTCTACTCCATTTAGTAAAAAACTGTATTGACTGTGCATTGCAAGATTCTATCAGGTCATAGGCTGAGTGGATTGACTTTTTAACTTCTATCAGAATGGTTAACTGTTGGGGGGACTAATCCTTATGAGTGTGAATTATTTTTGCCATGTATCCTACATTGTGAGAAAACTTTTTCATGTAGCCAAGAATATAAAGGTAGAAACTAATCTTATATAGCTGACCTAGCTAAAAGATCATCTGAGAAAATAGGTTTCATTAAGCTGTGATAAGCAATATCTCTTAAAGGAATGGCAATTCATGTAATATTATCCAGTTTAATAATGTTGTATATTCAAATAAAGAGGAAATAATTTCAGGCCTTACTGCCTAAAGTTCTTATAAACCTCCGTACACACGTCCAATTTTTATCGTTGGAAATGGACGACGAACGACCGATTGGCCAAAAATCGTTTGTAAAAAAAGTAACCAACGACGCCGACGAACGAGGATAGTCGTTGGAAATGAACGACCGGATCGGATTGGACGACGATCCTTGACCA
>NC_092869.1:21444586-21461026 GCF_032062135.1 Pyxicephalus adspersus
TATATATATATATATATATATATATATTCATATATGCTGTGTGTATATATACGTGTGTACAATATCTTTGAACGATCGTGTCGTTATCTGTATGTACAGGATCGGTGCTATACGATCGTTCGTATCGTGCAGGATCGTTCGTTTACAAACGATAATAATTGAAAGTGTGTACGTAGCTTAAGGCTAGTCATAAAGATTATCATAATAGTCATAAAGTCAAATTGGTCAATCCACAAATTTTCAGATTACATACCGGTACTTGTAGTTTTCAAAATAAATCTGCATTCGGTACTACAACCATCAGAATAAGTGCAACACAAATTGTTGAAATTACGTAATAAAACATTTTGTTTGTAACAGCACTTCTGCTACTTGTCCAACCATTAATACTTCACATTTGTTAACAAAATCCATTATGAATTCTCCAGTTTGCCATTCATCACTCGTATTTACTAATATTTCTCTATCACAGTATCACATATTTAACTATTCCTAGAGGCTGTTAAACTGCCATCTGGAGCTAGCCTTTAATGTGTTCCTCACTGTACACCTATCCAGCCAATCTGAGTCAAGAACATCAAATATCATCCATTGCTATTAGCCCTGGTTAAGCTTAGCCCCCTGAATGTGTTGGATACAGTTTTTGGCTTTGTGACTGATGTACAAAAATATGTATTAGACTTACCTGGAACCTGTGCAGCACTCCACAGACCTTCCCTTTCACAGACCGTAGTCCACAAAAGTATCTAGCACTAGTGGTATCTAGAGAGCTGTCATCTTCTACAACCTGAAAACTATTTATTTTAACCTTGAGATGATTTCCTTCAAATGTGTTCCAGCACCCCAACAATACCATTTTCTTTAATTTAGTTTAAAAGCAGACATATAGTCTATGCCACAATTTTTGCCCATCTATTGAACAATATTACAGCTGCCTCAGCCTCAGTTAATTTCTAGAACACCCTAGGAACCTGAAAACCAGAAGCACAAGTTTATCCAGCTAACAAGTTTAGAAAGGAAGTCAGTGTTAGGTCAGAACCCCTCCTTTAGACTATGGTTTTTACAGCTGGCTAATAAGATGCTTCTTATATTGATAAGTAAAGAAGAAGGATGAGTTGACTCAAATAAAGTTTGTTTTCTTAAAAAAGAAAAAAAGGTAATGTTTAAATATTTAACTGGCCAATCTTTTATTACTATTAAAATGCCATGGAATCTTGCTAAAATCACATAATACCATCCTGAGATTGTTATTTATAAAGTAGTTAATCTGACGTTCACTGAAACATTCCCTGTTGGAGAATCTCCCAAGTGTATTTGTTTTTCAATGGCAGTAGTTGATTCTCCACCAGGGAATGCTTCAATGAATGTCAGATTCACTACTTTAGAAAGAGACACTATAGTGTACCATGCCATGACAGTTTACTACAAACCACCATGGGACCACATGTATAGATAAACTATATTTTTTTTTCTTGTCTTTTCTGTTGCTGTCCAATTAATGACAGCTGTACTAATGTATTATATTAATTTATAAGGTTTGTACATATTTTTCTGTGAAATACCATTGTAGCATTTTTTATCAAAATCTTATTTTGTATTTACTTTTTTTTAAGCTGTTTTTTTTATTATTATTTTTTGCTAACATTTTGTTATTTTCTGTACAGATATATAGCTTAGTGCAAATCAATATTGATATGAACACTAATCTTCAATATATGGCTGAACCTCTACAGGCACTGAAAAGCTCAAAGCCATCATATTGCTATTCTGAAAATTCACAGTGCAGATCTGAAAGAACAGAGAAGAACCTATAAAAATGCAGCACGCTGTTGGAGAAATATGGCTCAAGGTTTGAGTGAGCTGGCAGAGAGAGTCGTTGTTTAGGATGGGTGAACGAGAACGTAACCCTGCAGAGTTATAAGCCCAACTTGTTGATTCCTATCTGTGCCTTCATTTCAGAGCTTTATTTCATTTTTACTGGAGCTTTACAGTTCTCATGCTGTGCTTACCCAGCCATGAGACAACAGTGTGAAGAGCAAAGGAAAAACTCCACTTTCAGGGGCACTTAGTCTAAAGTTCTCTGTAAAGCACCGAAGGAAATTCCTGTGTTAATAATATATTTAACATAATATAGGCAATATTAAGTAAACAATATTATAAGTAATGAAACATTTATAAGTAATGAAACATAATGAAAAGTGAACTCTGCATCAGTAAAATGCATCCGTAAAATGCTATCAGTAAAATTAACTTATGTGTTTGTTTTCCTTGTCCTCTTATTTATTTATTTATTCGTCTTTGGAGACCATGTTTTTCAGGTCTAAATGCAGTCATACAGCCCATAAATGTTCCTTTAAAGCTATTTTTTTAAGCTACAACTAAACATTGTACTGTAAAGCACAAAAAAGTTCAGACATGAATATGTTTAACATGTTTATCTTTCCTTTTTCCATATTGTATCTCCATGTAGCAGCCACTAGGCCATTTCAGGGGTGGGCAGGAGCACACTAGGCCGTACTCATTCTCAAATCCTGCCCCAATGGCTCTCCCCTCACCAGGAACGCCCCCTGAAGGGAATTACCTCTCCTCCGCAATGCATACAGAGGAGAGGGTATGTTCCTTATTTACCCCGGCCGCTCCTTCAGGGAGCCACAGCCCCGGTAGTTTGTTCCGGCCTAATCCCGGCCGCCATTAGGGCGGATCGGCCAGGGGTCGTTAGGCCAGGACAAACTACCAGCTAGGCCGTATCTGGCCAACCTCTGTTATAGGGTATCACCTCTTATGTTCAAACTAGACACAACGGAAGTATAGCTGCATTTGAAATCATAGTTTTCCAATTCACTTATTCATAAACATCATTCCTTGACAGCAGTGGCTTAATGCTGCACTTCTTGCAGATCTAAAAAAGATCTGTGGTCAGAAAAACATTATGCCATGTATATTTGTAAATGCAACTATCTAAACTACCTGAATTTAACTTTGTATCTGCCTCTTGAAAACCTCTAAATAGCAACTCTGTAACTGGGAAAGAAATGAGCTGGAGTCAAAGTCAACCATATGTCTTGCATGCAAATATTATTATTAATTTTAATATTAATAAACAGGATTTATATAGTGCCAACATATTACACAGCGCTGTACATTAAATAGGGGTTGCAAATAACAGACTAATACTGATAGTGATACAGGAGGAGAGGACCCCGTCCCGAAGAGCTTACAATCTAGTAGAATTTTACAGAGAATTTACATTATCATATTAGGAAACATGATAAAAAGGGACATGAGATTACCTAATAATTCTGTGACTGCTATTTCACTGTTTATGTAATTGACTTTTTTAGCTCAAACATTTGTTTCCTGATTTATTAAAGCTCTGCAAGGCTGAAGAAGATACACTTCCATCAGTAAACCTGTGTGATCCAGCTGACCTTGAATGGATCCTGTCCAGGATTGAAAACATTTGCTAACAAGTAGCAAATTACTTTTAAGAAATCCATTCAAGGTTTTCAGGATTACCCAAGTTCACTGATGAAAGTGTATCTTCTCCAGCCTTTCAGAGCTTTATTAAAAGACATAAAATAACATGAATCCTTTGATTTACTAATAAGCTGAAATATACAATGATGTTGAATTTAGGGAGAGACACTGCTTCGTTTATGCATATATTAATTAGTTAGAAATGCTAAGCATCTGAATTTCAGTGGCCTATGGCATGTTTTGTAGTTTCTCACCAAAATCATAGTCAATTATTCCAGCTTCTAAGCTGCTGCCCTTTCTTTCTTATCACACATGGAATGTGATGGTGACTTGTACGCATAAACAGTCATAATACCAGCTATGAAAACAGCCCCTAATGTAAATATGTGACATAGTTCTTTGCCAGGGCAGTTCTGTGTTAACATGACACATTTTAATGTACCCAAGGTTGACATATTTCAAATATCATGAGAGTGTGAATGCTAGAACACAATAAAATAAAATAGAATAGCAACATACATTCAAGTAACTTGTTGGGTGATTAAAGATAGAAAGAGAGAGAATAGAAAAGCAATGCTTGTAAAAATAGGCTTGTAGATGTGTGCTGAAAGACTTTATAAGTAATCGATTAGTTGTTTACAAATCACATATGTAGAATTTTATGCCTTTCCAGTGTTTTTTTTTTATACTATATATGTTTGCAGGAGCAGCGAAGGTGAAAGACATAAGTGAAGAGAGTTTATTATGTCGGGGTCCAGGACACTGCACATGCAGTTTGCATGTTCTCCCCATGTTCCTATGGCACTCTTGCCAAGTTCATGAACTCTTCTTGTGTTCATGTGGCTCATGTGGCTGTTTTTTTCCAACTTTTCCAAAAGGTTAGTTGGCTCTCACCAGAAATCTTGGTATGTTTGTTTTACTTCAGAACCAAATATTTTGTTGAATCAATCAAAAGTAAAAAAAAAAAAATCTACATGTGTGTAGCATCACCTACACTCACGGTTCTAAACACTAGAGAAAAAAAATCAAGTGATAGTGTAGTTTACTATAGCTTTTATGTTCTGTTCCAGATGACAAAGTATCAGACACAGTGCAAATTTGTTGAAAAAAATATATTATGTTTCAGTCAAAGTAACTCACTTGTCACATTAAAATAATCTCTATTTGTAGTAAAAAACCTTTTTATATTTATTTGATAAAAGAAAAGATGCTTATATTCAGCAATAATTGATGAGCTTTGTCGGAAAGATAAGTCTGTGATCACTTGAATCAACCAATCAAAAAAAGTATGCTTGTACTATTGTCCTGGCACATAATTAAGTATCGTACACAGCTCGGTGTACTATCTCATTTCAGCTGGCTGCTGGGAATTAATTAATTCCTCCATGCATGAGCAGGCATTACAACATTTTGGCATGGCCAATCAAGATGGACGAAGACTTCAAACCCTGGGGAGGAAGATGTGAAACTGCAAACAGAGAGAGGTGAGCTTAGTTTAAAAATTTTGAAAAGGCAGGTACATTTATTTTATTTCACTCTGACATTGCCTGTCCCTTATGCAAAAAAAAAAAACCCGCCTGCTTACATTTTTTATATTTTAGGTTTAGATCTGCATTAATACATACAATTTTCAAAGTGAAAACTTTCTTTCCTATGTAACAGCTTTTACTATTTTAGTAAATTAAACCCATTACCTGTTTTTTCAGAGCTATACATATGCTGCATGTCCTAGTAAAGCGCTCAATTTGTAGAGATTTCTAATTGTCTGACATGTTTCTGGCGGAATGACCAAAATGGTATACACTAAGTATGCTCCTTGTACTTGGTATGCCCCTAGCAGAGTGACTCACATACTTAGGTAAAGTTATTTGTTCTCATTATATCCTCGGCACTGCTCCTGAAAATAGTGTATAATATATCCTACTGTATTTAGGTTGTGCATTGACACCCACACACAACTGATCGACCAAAATATTTACCCTACCTGTGTGTAGATCTTCCTACTGCCACCAAAACAGATCTGACCCATACAAGCAAGCACAACTCAAATCCTCTGAGGGTATCTAACTCAGGACTAGCTAAAGATCCCTTGTCATACTGCCTCCATCAATGTGCCTACTTTTTAGTTTATCCTGCTGCCTCCTTTTTTCCAGGTAAACCATTCACATTCTCTTGACCATCCATATGATCCAAAACAAAATGTGATTATTGAGACCAGTCCATTTACTTCTATTGTCACATGGTACGGCTCTGATGCTCATGTGCTTTTTCTTGGCAATTTTGTCAAAGAACGCGGCTCTTTGTCACTGGGAGTGGCTTACGTCTATACAAGAAGCTGCAATGCCTGTGTGCACTGACACCTTTCTCTTCAGTTCAGGTTTACACTTTTTTTTATTAAATGTTGCTATAATAGCTTTTCTGTGGGATCAGAGCATTTTAGCAACCATAACTTTGTCTCACCACTTGTCTTTCCTTAAAATGCTATTGGTATAGGTAACCATTGCATACTGCTGTTTTTTAAGATACTCTGACTCACAATGCTTAGCCTTAAAAATTTGGCCCATCACAGTGGCTTCAAACCTTACTCTTGACCACTTTTCCTTCTACCAGTACATAACCTTTAAGAACTAACCTCTTTACTCATTGTCCTATATATTCTACCCTTTAACAGGTGCTTTTGTAATGAGAGAATGGTATTCACCTCATCTGTTAGTGGTATCAACATTTTGGCCATTCAGTGTGTGAGTGTATGTTTGTATGTACATACACACACACTAATATCTAGATTTTACAGTACTTTTGTACAGCTTTTCCCTGTTTTATTATTTTGATTAGCACAGAGTTTTCACTGCTTAATAAAAAAAAACATTTGTAACTGTTCTCCTTCATCTGATTTCATATATGTTTATTGCAGCATCATGCCCAACTTCCCACTAGATCTTTGCAATCTCCATATTCCTTGTCTAAGGGCTCTCAAGGCACCTTTGTGACCGGAACAGAGTATACTGTGCCAAGTGCCTGGTGTCGAGACTTAATCACCAACTTCAAATCCTTTGTTAACAATCTAAATAGTGGCAGCTCTGAAACTTCAAAGCCAGGCAGCTCAGTGTGTTTATGCCTCCAATATGTCAGGGACTTAAGCATAATGTTTTATGTATATTGCCATTATGACAGTTGGAAAGGCTAGAAAAGAAAAAAGCAATTATATAATTGCTTCAAAGAATTATGCATGGGGGATAGAGGCTTTTAAGGAACACAAGAACAGCCTTAATTATTATATCACCTGAAGTCGAGCAGCAAAATTATGTCCCAATTATTTGTGATAAGCAATTAAGCCTCATGTTACAAGGCATGAAAGAAATTCCTCTAATATTGTTTTCCTTTCAGAATCCGGCAGTGAAAACATGCCGCTTTTATTTTTTTAAAGAAGTGCGTGGGCTCTAAGAGAGGGGGTCATTTAAATCTTTGTCGGTTTATTTATTTATTTGCGTGTTGATAAAGTGAAAGTGTTGTTTGTGATGTTTCACTCTTGCTAAGGTGATATATTCTGCAATTCAAATTCTGCTTACCCCTCCCCAACGGTTTGAAGCCAAGGCAGTGAGTTTTTTTTTTTGTGTTTTTCTTTTCTTTTTTCTAATTTTATGCTTCTTTTTTTGCCAAGCAGTATTGACAGGGTTTCCATTTCTAGAATGACAGCAATAGTAAGGAGCAGTAATTTGTGAAATTGCTGACATGCTTAGAACTTGGATGGAAAACTGAATTCTAAAGACAAAAAATAATAAGCCTAAATTTGAAAAATAAATAATCCTAAAACAATTATATAAATTTAAAAAACAAACGAGTACACTGATTGAAGAGAGGGTGTATTTTTCATGGAATGAAAGGATAATTTTAGCTTCTTAGGTACCCAAAGACATGCTATTTGTAATGCAAGAAAGACCTTATGCATACTTCAGAAAAACACAAAACTTACCTGTGTGATAAGGAAACTATAAGGTAAAACAAGTTAATATAAAAGCGCGTGTGTACATAAACATGATCTTGTTTCTAAGGGTTGAGTAAGGCAGAAATAACCTATTTTCAGTATCCAAAACCCCCACAAATGAGGAGGGCTTGCTACTCCTAATCTGTCATTGTTTGTATAAATGTAAGCTTGATTTACAGAGCTTTGTACACTAAAGGATTTATACAACATATGGTAAAAAAAAAGTTGAAAACATTTGAAGAGAAACCTAAAGACTCATCTAAAATATTAATGCCAGATTCCATATTTACCTTCATACTTTGTAATATTTTATTTTCTATTACATAATTCTTAAGGAAATAATTTCACAGAACTGCTAAATAGTTTGTTCAATATATATATATATATATATATATATATATATATATATATATATATATATATATCTTTAGAAACCACTCAAATGAGAATATTACATCTGCAAGTATGTAGTCATTGTGCCACTTTTAACTGAAAATAGAGGAAAACACAGAGATCAAGTAATAAATCTAAAAAGTTGCTGCTGAGCTCTGTCTGCATTTATGTTAATGGATGCAGAAAAACATAGAAGTCTGCAAGCAACAAATGCTTTTTTGTATACTATTGGAGTGCCACTATCCAAATCAGACTGTGACCAAGCTAAATGCATTCATTTCTAGTTTTCAGTGTAGTAGCTGGAAGCGAATAGCTGCACTTTTTTATACTTCAGTACTTAAAATGAATCTAAACCTAAGGGCAAAAAATTTGTATTTTGCAGTTTTGTTTTGTTTTGTTTTTTTGCATAATTTTCACCATGTAATTCTGCCAGTAACACACTTACTCTTTACAGTATTTATAGAGGAGAAACCTTGTCACCCTGGAACATGAAGTGTGTTGGCACAGAATGCCTCCTTTTCAGTTCTTGTTTATGTCATAGACACAGTAGCATTCAGTCAACTTTGTGGCGACGTATATTTTCTGATTTATGTATTTATCTCCGCAGGCTTTTGAATTACCCAGTTTGCCTAGTGGTAAATTTAAAATTTTAAGCCAAGAAGGACCTATAGACAATAATTATGTTTATATAATATATATATATATATATTTATTTATAATTAATTTTATTTTTAGTGACTCTGAAAAATTAGTAAAATTAGTGTTAACCCTTAACATTAAAGAATAAATATTTTCTAAATTACACATAATTAAAAAAAAAAATAAGATGCACTTCTGTTATTAGCATTGAGATGAATTGAAATGAATGAACAAGTAAAATGAGCGAGTTGAAAACAGGTTAAAAATCTTTTATTTAGGCTTAAACCGTAATCATTTCACTAATACCCAGCGCAGTGTAGAGAATAGCTCTTGTAAGGGGAGTAAACTCTCTTTTGGCAATCTGATCATTTTCCCACTGTCTGACCTTTGTCTCGACCAGCTTTAGTTCCACCTTAAACCTTGACTTGATAGCTAAAATACAGCTATCTTTTATACTGGATGGTGCACGATATGTCAGAGTATTTCTATGAGATTGTTTATAGAAGTTCTTCTAGCCTAGTTTTTATCTCCAAAGAAGGAATTTATTCACCAAGTAGCTGTGATGAAGGGCTGTAGAAGGGAGGCCTTTATCACAGCTCCCCTTTTGTATGTGTGCTCTATTCTCCCGTGGATGGCAGTTAAGTATACAGAAGCCTACTCGTTCCATGCTGTCAACACTCTCTGAATTTAGTGAGTATTTTCCTGCTGTGACAACGCAGGATTAACATCCCAGCGATCACCCGGGCCCCAAACCCTGCAATTTAATAGCTTTTTAGGTTCTCTTCTTTTTCTAAACAGCAATTAATCTCATTTTAGCACAATTTTCTCGTTTCTGAAGTCCCTTCATTGAGGAGCTGTTTTGTTCATATTTGGCTTCATCTCCGCTGCATAGTCATTAGAGTCTCCAATTAATGTCACCTTTAGCTGAAGAGTACTCATTTTTATTGAGAAAATGACAGTTGCTACCATGAGCAGTGTAGTGTAATATACATTAATTGCCCCGTAACACTGGTAATTACCAGTTTTTTTCAGGGCTCTCAGTAAACCGTCATGCCTAGACAAGACTAGAGCAGATACAGAGTAGTCATTAGGCAAAGGGGCCAGTCCTGTTTTCTGTTGGCTTTTCGTTTTTTCTTAACCCCTTATCTAACAATGATAAGGATGCATGAGTATGGTATCCAAGAGCTTGTCAGCCCATAGTTTTCCTTTTTCCTTGGTAAACCCCCCTTTCCACACGCAGTTCCATCATTAACTAAAGAAACTGTGAAATTCAGTTTGTAGGCAAAGTTCAGTGATTGGTATACATTGGACACACACTGAAAGGATAAAGTCAAGGGTTGAGAGGCTGTTTAAACATTTACTGTATTGTTTGTGGGAGTGCCGTGGTCTTGTCACATGGATTTTACTTTATAGTCATGTACACTATGTGGTCATGCAGCTTTTTATTTGCTAACATCGTTCTACGAGTGACAGAAGTACAGGGACCAATAGGAGTTAAACAAAAAGAAACTGAAACTGTGTCTTTCAGCTGTGTGAAAGGGAACATTTCAGTGTAGACAGGTGGAAGCTACCATTGCAGACTTGTTCTAAGGGTGCACTTGGTGAGTCACTGACCTTGAAAAAGTGCACAGTCTGTTAAATGTTTAGACACCTATATGCATAAACCTATTCTTGGAAGGTGACTCACAAACTTGTGAAGGAAGGGTAAGAAAGACAGCCCCAGATCTTTAAGGAGCACCTTTAGGAACAAGGAAGCAGTAGCAGCTCCCATTTTCCTACATTTACCATCTATAATATAATTCTTTCAATTTTGTCATGCCTAGGTAGGGTAATTTGGTAAACTGAACTGGCGGGGACCAGGAAACAAGAATTTTTGTTCTAGTACTGAGATCATTATAGGCTGTTCATAGTTTAGCATTTAATGAAACCTATTTAACAGAACCAAATTAAATTAATGTATGTAAAGTGTAGCTTGGTGGTTCATTGGATAGTGCTAGCACCTTGTAGCATGACAGTTGAGTATTTATTTCTAATATTTTTTTTTGGAGATTATATGTTCTACTTGTGCTCTGCTGAATGCTTTGGGATGTTTTAATTTCCGTTGAAAGTTTTACAGTTTGAACCCCTTTAGAAGGTTGAATGGCTTTTGCCATTGGTCTAAGGCAATTCGTCTTAGACCTATTTTTGTAGGGTTTGTCATTTCTGAACAGCACAGGGATGGAACCAGTTGTAAATGCTTCAAGTGTGCAAAAAGGCATGTTTGTTTTTTTACTTCGGATAGGAAAAAGTAAAAGCTCCTGCCATGTTGTTTTGCTGTTCATGAGAAGGAACAAGAAATATCTATAAACTGAGAAGAATTTCCATCTTTAGGGAGTTTTCTTCCAAACATTTGTCATAAATTAATTATTTACCTTCACCCCTTTCTGTGGTGACAACACTAAAATTTTGGATTGTCCTGTCTTTTCTCTCATGGTGACAATGGTCTCCAGGACAAATAGAGGTAAAATGCTTGCCAACAGACCTACAGAAATAAAACTCCACTCTATCGAAAAAAAAAAAAGGTTTGGCTTTACCAGACGCCCAGTGTTAACTGCTAGGTACTAGAAAC
Source organism: Pyxicephalus adspersus (assembly GCF_032062135.1). Classification (NCBI taxonomy): domain Eukaryota; kingdom Metazoa; phylum Chordata; class Amphibia; order Anura; family Pyxicephalidae; genus Pyxicephalus; species Pyxicephalus adspersus. The sequence goes on from NC_092869.1 coordinate 21,455,689, forward strand.
AACTACAGGTGTCTCCTGGTCTTGATACCACCTTCCTTCTAAAACACTTTTTACTACTTCTCTTTTAAGTCCAAAAAAACTGCATACTAGACAGACCATGCATACTAGTTGCATACTAGACAGACCATGAATCACTGCAGGGAGTGCTAACCAAAAGTGGCAACACAACCACACCATCTGTTAAATGCCTGCAAAAAAATACTTTTCATCTAGATTTATTATTCTCAGTAATAATGAGGGCACGCCAGTTTCTTCATGTTTCCCAATGCTAGGGAATTGCTTTCTTAACTGTCCATCCAAACATAGCCACAGTGTTGTGTGAACAGCAAAAAGCCCAGGAATGCATTTTCATATGGTTATAAAACTTCTTTGTGGCCAGTGTAAAAAAGAAAGATGCATAATGCAGGTGTGGAGTCATGAGTAGTAGGACACTGACATGATTCTTTAACATGACCAGCAAAAACAGGGCTTGGGAGTTTTGTCATTCATTGGAAGTATCCTCAGTGAGTTATGGCCACCAAACTGTCTGCACTGCAAAGGTTGGTGCTGTAGTAGAGCTCTAGACTGTACACTGTAGTAAAAAGTAATGATATGGGACTGTACAACATTTCACATTTATTAGACTCTGGGTGACTAGAGGGACTAACGGTTAATTATTGCATCTCTATGGAAGACCTGTTCACTTGTAATATTTGCATGACTGAACATCCAGTGTGTAATTATTTCTTCTAAATTATCTGTTTCTAGTGTGTGCATGGGGGGGTTGTGTGTGTGTGTGTATGTGTGTATATATATATATATATATATATAAATCTTGATTTTCAAGTAAATTACTGCTAAACATAATGTATTGTTATTCTAATTATGTTGATTTGTTGATCAATGTCATAAAAGGATGGTTTTATATAACATTTTACAATGGCATTTTGGTATTGGTACTTACTGTGACAGACTCACTCAGTGAGCAATAGTAAATTGTGGCAAAGTTTTAGCTAACTTTTGACTTTCCTTCTTGAAATCAAGTTGTTCATAATAAAACTCCAAAGCAATTCTCCATTTAACGTATCCATGTATAATTAACTACTCTGTTAACTGTTGAGATAAGCACAAGGAGCCTGCTTTTAAATCAATCTAAGTAAACTAATAGACTTCCATTTTGAGCAAGGAACAGTTAAATACAGTGACTAAGCAACACAATTAAGTGATGGGAAATGTATCATTTTACAGTTGTCACCAAAACAAGAAGTAAAGGAAAGTAGTACAACAGAGCCACCTGTTCTGGAGACTACTACGGTATGTAAGAGCAGAGTTTTCCTGACTTTGTGGAGATTTTGTTACTTCCTCTTAGATCTCCAAGACAGAAAATGAGACAAGGTCTTCCTGATGCAAAAAATAAACTAACCTGCATCTTTTCCAATACAGCTCACTACTCTGCATGGTAAGGATTTGTCTTTGCATTGAGGTGCCATTCAAACTAACCATTGTATCACATTTGTGTGAAGGATGATATTATAAATCTACTCACTGTAATGCATCACAATATATAGACTTTATTGAAACCTATACCTTGCAATCCCATTGAATGAAAACTCCCTTTTTTTCATGATGGTTACACGTGTCCCTAATTAGATAAGGCGGAAGGCTTTGTACAATCAGAACATTGTGGATGCCTTTAAACACACAGGGCATTTCTTTCAATATTTTTAAATGTATAAATATGTGAGATGGAAAATGAAGTAAGTTGTATACACAACACATAAACTGTTTCTGTGATAGACATTGAATTTTCTACAACATTTTGAGCTTTGCAGTTTGAGATGTATAATGTTGCAGGCTCCTCTGGTCAGATTACCAATCCACCTATAGCTGGAAGCTGGCAAATAACCGAAACCTTTGTTTTATCTTAGTGATAACACCTGCTTTAGGCAATCATGCTTCCCTCTCCAGCAGTCTCACTAAATGAATTTTGTCACATCCTTTCACATTGTGCGGCGGTGATGAGCTAATGGAAGTGGATAGCACAATTTGTACTGCACAGGTCCTGATTTCCAACACACAGCTGAGAATCGCTCACAGCCCAGCACTGGAGATGGAAGTCCTCATGATACAGCTGATTTGCCCATTACTGATCATTAACAAGGGAGATGCGCTCGTGTTTATCTGTTTGTGTTGTTGCGAGGCTATCGAATTGTTTATGACAGAACTAATTGAGGTAATTGCAGAGCCCGAAATTACCTGTCAGCTGTTTATTCGTATACTCCCTTTTTCCCTGACAAACAATGACAAGTGAGGGTTCCCATAGCATTGCTCATCATGGCTTTTTCCGAGTAGTAATAAGGACAGTCAGGGCCCGGTCTCAATTGATACATTACTACTTTCACATCCACAAGATGGTTAAGTGACTTGTTATCTGGGGTAGAGTCAAGGGGTGTCATTGTCTGTGGAAATGGAAGAATTGTTATTGGGAACTATGGTCTCCATTTTACTGCTTGTAAAGATAATCAGAGATAAATGAGACCCATGGATTTATGGAATAGGTTTATTTATGAGAAACAAAACTGAATAAAATAACTTAAAAAATAAAGACATTTCATTGCATACTGGAATTTTTAATTCTTACAAGTTAAAGAATATCTTAAGAACGTTACATATTTTTATGATATAAATGTAAATGTAATCAGCTTAAAGAGCACTCTGCAAGGAAATGTAGGCTTCAAATACCCTTTTGATACCTCCCTTGTAAAAATGGTAACTTCCTCAGCTTTTGCTAAGATCTACACAAGTGGAAGCCATTTTGTAAGGTCAGTGGTATTATTTGTTTGGGGATTAATATTATTTGGGATATTCTACACCAGAAAATACTGCTGCATGTAAAATTCACTGCCTAAAAAATTATCCAAATATTGTTTTACCTGGGAATACAGGTAACCTTCTTTGACTTTGTGTCCTAAAAAAAACTGTGACTGTCACTGCTAACGTTCAGAACAGTAATCAATAAAATAACCAATAAAATTGATGTAAATAAATACATCCATGCATGTTTTTTTTAAAACATTTATTTAAAAGGGAAAAAAATAAATTCACATGGACTCAATATGTAAAATCTTTTCTCTCCCATTTTACAGATATAGGTATTTGGTACTTTTGAGTTGATTTTAATGGGTCACTTGCTCTTGATGATCTTTTGTATAAAATTGCTGGCCACTAGTAGATGCCGCTATGTCTTTTTGTGAAGTGTGTAACAAACCCAAGGCCATGGCAAGCATTTGTTACATACCTTATATTAAGACACAGCTCCATCTACTGGTGTGACCCCAGTATAAACCAGCATTCTTTGAGGGGAACAAAAATCTCAGTTTATATGTGGTACATACTGTATTGCTTTTTTAGAATAGGCCCCATCTTCACAAGTACTACTACTCTGCCATCTGGTGTGCATATTCTCTACACATCTGAAGTGCATGCTCTGACCAGTGCAGTGTCCTACCTACCTTTCATAGGCTGTCTGACCTACCTACCATAAATTTTGCCTTATGTAGTTTTTCATTTTCTTCCTGCACATTCACACTGTATTTAAAAAAATAATTAACTTTAATATAGAGAATGGGGACCCTCATCAATTATGTGGCAGCAGGTGTGCTAAGAAATAAATTATTGGAGGATTCAGCTTAAAATCATGCACTGCAATTTACAAAGTTAGTGCTGGGTCTACTGAAGTTTTTTTTATTTATTTTTTTTTCTGCATCTCACTTCCTGTTTGGTAGTTCTGAAAAATTATTTAAATCAATAAAATAATTGGCAAACCCAGATTTTATTTTTACAAATCTTCCAATGAGAACCTTGGGATGTCGTAGTGACAAGGAACTACAGATTTATTTTACACATATATATATATTTCTGTTTATTTTCCTTGTTTTTATGGGATTAAAAATAATGAAAAATATCCCCAGATGGCAAAATGAATACCCTCCGCTTTATCCAAAGGTTTTAGTTACCTGAAGAAATATACCAGCAACATCAACAAATCTGAATAGTAATTGGGTAATTAAAAAAATTGCCAATGATTGCTGCAGACATCAATGGGAATGGTTTTTGGTCATCACCCTACCTAATATTAACATGCAAGAAATAATATTACAATACCGCTTTTTGTATTTTCTACAAAATGTATGCAATAAAGCAGAAAAGCACAGTATAGTCAATTCCGAAATGTTGGCACTGAAATAATATTGCTCCTCATTGTGTTGTCTCCTTTTTTATTGCTAACATAGTTCTGCTCAGCAAACTTATGTGTATAGTAGCTCTTTGACATGGGCCAAATATTGGAATTTGTTGTTGTTTGGTGGTATATTGTTTTTTTGAATGTATGGTTAATTTTATTTTTGTCATCCATTCGCAGGCAATTATCATTGCAGAGTTTATTATAATTTCTTTTAACTTCTGCTGCATCTCTATCCCCATTTACTCGCTCCTCTTCTTTTTCTCCTACTGTCTTTCTCTGCCTGAAGAAGTAGATGGTTGAAGTCATCAGGAAACATTGAAGCATGAAATGATTTCCCTGCTGCATGCAGCTGTAATATAACCTGCCCCACTGAGGTCCACATCCAGGTTTTATTAGAGAGATTTATTCCCATAGCCTCATCAAAACAAAACAGATGCAGGAGGAGGGGAGAGGCGCACCCCATGCATATCTTTCAATGTGAGTGGAGAGCTCTGTATGATCTCCTCATACATTTGGTGGGGGCTACTGCACACATCTGTTGAAGTTAGGTATTGATTTGCATGTCTTCTATGTAGTATACCATTCTGAAGCATCTTCAGCATATGTCTGCTGTCCAATTTTGGTTAATAAAAGAATTGAACCTGGCTTGGCTTTTCCTTTTGCCTTTTCAGTATAAGTAACACTTTTGCATCAAATTACCTTCCAGGATGATTACATTTCTCTTTCTGCCTTAATAAGAAATCTTACATTGCTGTATAGTGCAAAAACAGAGTGGCAGAATAGAAAAGTCTAAATAACGAAAGGTGAGCTGAGGGCTCTTTAAGCCTAGGTCCAGATATCCAGTGCTCTGGTGGCCTTATTGGTAGAAGCTGTTTAATGAACAAGTCACTTAGTATGTCAAGAAAACCTTGAATCAGTGATTTTTTGCATCCTGATGCTACTCCATAGCCATTTATGTTTCTTTTCTTTCATAAACAACATATCACTGTTAAAACTATTTATTTATTTCATATTAAAATACATGAAATATACAACACGTTTGGTTAAACAATTGGATAAGTACATCAATCTGTATCAAATTAGGCCCACGTGCATTTGGGTGCGTTTCGCAGATTT
>NC_092869.1:21461511-21614923 GCF_032062135.1 Pyxicephalus adspersus
TAAGGAACCAGTATTATTTGTCCCCTCCTTATAAGCCAGAATGTCATCTGTCAATTGGCAGGTGACATGATTGGGTAGCGAGAATGGTATTTCTTACAGTCTGGAATGGTGGAATATGAGATTAAAAGGCAGGTTGGAGAATAATTTTTCTTGTCTACCTTTAATCTGTGCAACACTGGGGAAAATGGTAAACTGACATTTTATGTTTTTACTAGCGTATAATAAAGGGGACACTGTATGATTTGTGGGCTGTTTTGCACAAGCACAGGTTATTCTTTAAGATTGCATTAGTGTAAATACAGAATTTTGTTTGAAAGCATTATTCATTACAAAGAAATTTACTGTGAAACTTAGATAATTATACTATTTAATAATTGTATTTTAATAATTACGATGATAAAAGAAATTATACAAAAGCATTTTTGAATGTATTTTAATACCAAGCATACCTTTTAAATCTGAAAACTTACTGGGAGATATAGTAGAAGAGTATTGTAGAATACGTTCTTAATTATAAGGAAAGCCCATCATAGCTAATATTTAGGAATGCTAGCTGTTTGACTGTATCTTCAGTACCATCTGGTTATCTGTTTTAAAATTTGTATCGAGCAAGTGAAGTCAGAGTAAAGTAAGAATTCTGGATCTATGTAGCTGTTCACAGTGTCAGAACAGGTCAGCAGTAGATTTAGGATTTTTTTGTCACAGGTTTTCTTTATTTAAGCAAAGCATCTCAACACACCGCCGCACACCATAACACCTATACCATTCCTTGTAGTGTGCTGCATAGCCCAAAAAGGGGTCATGCACATTTTGTCATTATTGTGAGGTGTTGGCAGCCGTTTATTTAAATACAAAATAAAAATTAAAAGCCGCTTTTTTGGTGTGCAATAAACATTTTGACATAAACATAAAATAAAAACAAATAAAACAAATAGTGACATGCTTACGTGTGAAGGGTGTATAGCAGTGTGTGCAGCTATAGTTTAAAAGGACCTAACCTAAAAGGGGAATCTTTGCTATGGCATAAAAAACCTCTATAAATTGTGCCTAAAAAGTACCCTGAACGGATATATTTTCATTAAATTTAGTTTTAAAAAATGGCAGTGCCTAGGCATTTTTGTACTCTCAAAGTTCTATATTTTCAATGCAAAAAAATCTAAGGCACTGCTGATTTACAATGCCTTCTGTGCTGCATTGTTGTCCTTTCTGAAATGGGAACCTTACCTGAGTATCTGCAGTTCCACTGCTTTCCAATCCGTTGGGGGAAGCTCTGGCATCAACAAGCAAACCCCTGCTCCTTTACCAAGATGGCCACCTCCACACATAGAGCCTGATTTATTAAAGCTCTCCAAGACTGGAGAAGATGCACTTTCATCTGTGATCTAGCAAACCTGGAGTGGATCTGGTTCAGGAATGAAAACATTTGCTTATAAATAGCAAATGATTGTTATGAAATCGATTGATCATCCAGCTTTACCAATAAGTGTATCCTCTCCAGTCTTGGAAAGCTTTAATAAAACTTTTTTAAACAAGTAACACACTGTACACACCAATTTGAGTTGCTCCCAGGTGAAAGAAAAGAGAAGAACAAAATTCAATAACAATACAAAGTAACAGATTTCTCTTAAATGCAAAAAAAAAATGTACCGTATTTCGATAAAGAGGTCCAATTTTAATATTTGTTGATAGCAGTACAAAAGCTGTCTTGCAGTGAAAACCTGGAACTTGTATTTAGTTAACCATACAGTAAAACCAAGTGAACATTGGTTATACCACATAAGAGGGTCTTTAGTAGGGAGTCATTTAAAGTCTGTCTAAAGTCTAAAATGTTTTATTGTGGCTAGGAATCTACATTCTTGTGCTTTTCATTTCCCCAAACTCCTAAGCTATAGTAAATATAGCAGGAGTTCCACCGTGTTGGAAATGTTAGGCAACACCAATCTAGTGTGTTGCCCTACTCTTGGCTATTTACTTATAGGGTGCTTCTACTGGCAGGATCAACAGGTATTTGGAAATAGTTTAGTGGGGGTACTAAGGAAAACAAAAAAGAACCTGGCCTTTCAAGTATGTCCAGCCTTCATTAAATATGTCATTTTGAACATAATTATATGCAAAATGCTTCATCCTTGTGAACTCTAGAAGGACTAATATAATGCATGGACAAGGTTGTGACTGTTTAAGGATGCCTTTAGCTGGAAATAATGGGTACCTCAAATGTTAGAAGCACATGCCTCCATGTTGTAAATTATTTGTGGGATCTGATTAATCATTCCCCGTTTACATTAGGTGAAAAAGTAAAACGTTACCCACACATGCAATTATTTCGTTTGCCTGGCAAGTTACACCAGAAATAGTGACAGACTACAGACAAGGGGCAGATGTCCTCCCAACCGCTGACCTCTTCCCATCTATGACTAGCATAAGAACATTCATCTCTATAGTTTTTTTTATTGACTCTAGACTTAATATAGTTCAGATGTTGTTTTGAGAAGTGGTAAAATATTTTCCTGAGCCTAAATGGAACTGATAAATATGTAATATAACTCATCTGTGTGAAGATTAAATGTAAAAATGCTTATTTACAAAGAAATAAACTGTCAATTTAACAACTTGTAAAGTGCTTTATCACAGCATGAAAGTGAAATCAATACAAGATTGCCTGAGGAATATTATTGATGACCTTCACCCAACAAGCAGCTTTTATCACCTTGTATTTGAGACTGATCATTTGGTTTCCTTTTTGAATTAATTAGTTTGCTTTGCTTGGCTGTAAATACAAAGCTCTGCTAATAGAAGACACTTGTCTCAGAGAAGCCAGCAACATCCGTATTTCCTTTAGGATCAATCAGCCGTTAAATAACTCATTGAACTTTCTGTTTTTTCTACTAATTTATTTTTGGAAGTACAGAGGGATTTGATTTCCCTGTCCCAGTGTTCACCCACCTCAATAAAAAAACAAATCTAATCTGGGGCCTGACCTCCTCTCCAGTAAAGGGTTAAAAGTTGAGTTTATCTGGATGTGATCTCCTTTGTTACAATATCCTTCAAGTCCAGGATCAGGAAAGGTCTGATCCTCTGGAACATGTGTTTCATTTAGGCTTCTCTACACATGTTGCTGCTTTGGGCCCTTTGGTGTATTTTGCAGAATCTTAAGGTCCTAGCTAGGTCAAGGGAGGCTGGATACATCATCTCATTCACTTTGCCATGCTGGAGACCCAATTTAAAACATCCCACTGCGTTCAGACCTCAACTTTCAACTGATGATTAGATTAACTTTACATTTGTCAACTGCACTGATACAAATACTTGACCTTTAAACTTGTGGAGTCAGGAACCTGGAAACTGGCATTTTTAGAAAGTATTCACATTCTTTATTAATAATAACATAAAAGTGTTTAGTACATAATATTGTGAACAAACACATATTTGAAATAGAGCACACTCTATTTACGATATATCATTTCTGCAATAAGTGTATACATGCTTTTGTATAAGACAGTGTGTTACCATGTAACCCCCACTATCTGTTTTATGTTATAGTAGTGGGCATATTCTTTTTGAAACTTTGGTATATTCATTACGTCCACTAAATTCTTGTTTCACATGACACATTGGGCCTAATTTATTAAAGCTCTCCTGGAGACCTGGAGCAGATTAGCCTATATTGGGTGAACCTGGGTGATCCAGCAAACCTGAAATTAATCTGTTGAATGATTGAAAAAAATTGCCAACTAATAGCAATTAATGTAATGAGAAATCCATTCCAGGTTTGCTGGATCACCCAGGTTCTTCTATGATAGTCTACCTTCTCCAGTCTTGGGGAGCTTTAATAAATCAGGCTCATTACCACAAGATAAACTGGAATAGTTTAAAGAATCTTTCATAAATAATATTAAAATTTACCACTGGTTATGTTACATCTTACAGTTTGGGGCCTTTCTGGCAAACAATAGTGTGTATTGTGCAATTTATACAACTTTTTTTAAGGAAGAAGATTCATCTTCAAGATAAAAAGCTTGTTTTTTTAACACAATCTTTAAATACAATCAATCTTACTTTAAATTATGTTTTATCAAAATATATTATATGAAGCAACAATGCACATAAGTAAGTCTCACAGACCAAAGATAGCAGTCAAGCAACTTAGTAAAGGTCTAACCACCCGAATATCTTTTTCCTGTTGGTGTTCATATTCATACTTGTAGAATACTTGTCCAGCATCCATCACCATTCTTAGTTTTACTGTAATGAAACAATATGTTTTGTGGAGCTTTAAAACCGAACAAGTGTTCAACTTCCCCGTGGAATTTCTGATGGGGTCTGTGGTATCTAATAGCCAGCTTAACAAAAGACTAATAACCTAAAGTTTATGTAAAGGGAATACTTTTGTTTTAGTTTTGACTAGAGTGGTAAGAGATTAGAAACCTTGTCAGTTTGTTATTGGCCTCCAGTGTTTAACCCAGACATTTTTTAAGCCAGGTGGTAAGAAATTGTAGGCAGGTGTCACCCCCTATATTGTGACCCAACTCTCTTAACCACCCAAAAAACAGCCGGGTACTTACTGAAAAGTGCCGGGTGGTGTGCCCAGCTAAAAGGGGCCAGGGAGAACACTGGGCCTCTATGTCTTTTCTGGGGAAATTCTCACAGGGACTGAAGGTATAGAAAGATCCAACAAAACAGGAATTAAGAGGAAATCTTCCAATGACTTAAGTAAAAGATGTGCCTTAAATATATACCTTAAATATATGCAAGCATCATTTTATGATTCCAGTAGTGTCAGTTTTCAAAGGAGTACAGTATACTATGACGCAGTATTATTCAGAGAAATATTAGCCTAATTAAGCATAGTTAGCATTTTTTTTTTAGACATACCATAGTAAATATACAATTCATAGAAGTATTTAGTAATTGGTATAAAAGGATTAAGCACAGTACCGCACAATAGAAATAAGATAAGTCAATGACACAGCATTAGGTCATTGAATTTTGCTTTGGAGAAGCTGGAAACCTGGAGACAGAAGAGCACGATCAACAGTATCAGTTTCTGGGCAGACATTTCAAAGACAAAAAATTTAGGAATTATTGGGATTTTACATTGCAAAATGCCTTTACTAAAAAAAAAGTGCTTTAGACATCAGCATTTGTCCATGACAAAGGGCTTGGGATTAGTCAAATAATGTACGAGACACAAATAGTATTGGACACAAATCTTCCCTTTGAACAGTGTCTCCATTCCACCCCTTGAAAGATATGTTTAAAATGTAAACCAGCTAGATCTGTGATATTCATGAAACTGACGTTATTTAGTCTAAGCATGGGAAACTCATTTATAATTTTCAAGCATAGCGATTACCTTCTTATGTCAGCTAATGTATAAGAAGAGGTTATCATCTTCACTCCTGATCAGTATTTTCAGAATGCATTAAAGGCTTTACCTTTAGAAGCAAGCAAAAGTAGACGGATGCTATTTCCTCAACTGCATAATTTATTGTTGTTGAAATTATTTAGTCAGTTGACATTCATTTTCAAGTAACAGTAAGCACTGCATTCTTTTACCATAACAATCTCAAGAGGAAGTTAGTTTATACTAACCTATGATAAAAGATAGAATCTCACTATATGTTATATAAACCAGACATTGAGAGTGAACACAGTTTACTATCTTAAAAGTTTTGTCATTTGGTTTACAAAATTTTACCATTTACTGCCAACGTGATATGTGAGAGAAAACTCACAGTACATCTACAACATGAACAATGATCTGATTCAATAAAAGTTCCCTATATCATAAGGTTGCAATTGTCATTTATAGTCCATTGCCAAGACCTTTTAGAGATGACATGTTTAAGTTGAACATGTATTCATTGTTAAAGCCTTAAGTCTACCAAGGTCTTTTCAAATCAGTTCCTTCCTTATCTTAGAGTTTACAGAGGCAGTAGCTCTGTTTATAATGCCACAATTCAAGGGTAAGAAAATTTGTGATCTGAAATGTTACGTTTAGATCTTTGCTTTCTATTAAGCTGGCCACAAAAACTGCATAGAGGATTGCTTTTGCCATGCTTGTAGTGTTATCATTACTAATATTATTATGTATTTTTTTAGCATTGATATATTATCTTCCATGGACACAGCCCACAATCATTCTACTGTCAGAGTCACTAAAAATCAGATGTTCATAGCGGTATGTGCCTAACATATTCTGTGGCTAGGACCAATTATTATACCATTGTTTGTCTTTAGATAATACCCATCAGTAGCAGGCTTATATTGGGGCAAAGGTATATAATGAACTTGATCATCCAGCCTAGCATGGAGGCTTTAGTTCCCAAGAAAGGTGTGTGGATGTTCTGTAAATGGCTGTTGTAATGACAAAAGTCCTTGTACACAGTGTACACCAATTCTGAAGTGGCCACTAAAGTGCCATTAATTTTCTTGGACTATCTCCTTGTCTACTTGGACACTTTTGCTATCCCGTATTCCTCCATTGCCTTCTTTTTTTTTTTAGAAACTTACCAGATTTCTTCTATACACCTCTTTAGAATTTCCTCCAAAATTATGCATTATGTGTTTTCCTATTTTGATTTTTCCCGTACAATCCTTTCTGGACTTGCTGCAGGAAATTATCCACACAGCATGATGATGGGTATTTTTTGTGAGAATGGGTTTTATGGCGAGGATGGTATTTTTTATAATATTGAACATTTGGTTTTTCCCAAAGAAGGTATTTGGTCCAACGGCTAAATATTTATCTCACTACACCATAAAACTTTCTTCCAGCTGTCTTCAGAGCCTTCCAGATACCTTTTAACAGATTACTAGTAGCCTTCTTTTGCCCATATGTATTCATAAAACTGTATTTGCCTGTGCATCCCTTAAACTGCAACTGGTAAACCACCAGTTCAATGACTGTTTGGTACATTATTTTGTCTTCATGATGTAGGTTAGTCTTCATTTAACTAATTGCTTACAGTGTTATTTTGGTTTGTTGTAGTAAAAGAGTTGTTTATTTTTATTCCATTAGTAGGCAAAAGGATCACTAGGGTAGCATTCACCTTCTCCTAGAGCTACACTCCCTTCACTGGCTGAACCACTAAGGTGTCATTCTGTTGCTGATCTCTGTCCCTGGCTTGTTAATTTCTTTATCACTTTAGCTAGAATGTAAATGACACCACAAGAGCAGGTACCAATTGCAGAATTGCTAGTGTAACAGGGACTTTACTCATCTCAAAGCAGTTAGGTTCCATGAACCTTTTTTGTTTCTTTTTGCATATACTATTCCTTTTTTATTTTATATTTTTTGCAGCAATCTAGCTTTACTAGGATAGATTCCATGCTGCCTAAATATGTCAATTCAGGTTTTCGTTCTAATGTTAGGTGAAGAAAAACTTAACTATATCAAAAGTACATCAATTTGTTTTGTTTTTTTTATTTTAGATTAATTATTAAAAATATTAGTAAAAACAGGATTTATATGGCCAACATATTATGCAGCACTGTACACTAAATAGGATTGTAAATGAAAGACAGATGCAAACAATAAAACAGGAGGAGAGGACCCTGCTCAGAAGAGTTTACAAACTAAGAGGAGTGGGACGTAGGACACAATAGGAGAGATTTGTGCAAAACCATATGCCTATGCAGTAACTACAGGCAATATATTGCCCTCAGCTTGCAATATATTGCCCTCTGCTTGACGTTTTCAGGCAAACCTACCTGAGCTCAGTTATTTAGGCCATGCAGTTTTTATGTTTTTCATTAACTGCAAGAGAAGTCGGTAAATGCTAATTGATTTTTAAATATTGATTTCCAATGTTTCTACTATTAGAACTATACCATGGTAAGTTTTTTAATTAGCCCAGTTTTCTGTAACTTTACGTGTATTTATTACATAATACAATAATTATTCCTATATAATGGCATGTAGCCTTACATATCACGGCTTTGTGTACTTTCAAAGGAGGAGGCAGACAGAAAAGCTTAGACTATAGATGTGTGTTACCAGATCTTCACCTTTTGTTATATGTAATGAGTTAAGCTAAACACACACACATTATTTACAAGGCTACGTACACACATCAGATGATTCTTGTCCACTAATCGCCTTAGGGCTGATATCGGACGAGAATCTGACGTGTGTACAGCTTTCGTCGTTCATGGATCTGTCCTGGGGGGTCCAAAAACGATGAGCGACAAACAGTCGTAATGAAAATGAAGGGGAGAGAGCTCAGCAGGGTGCCGTTCAGTCCTTCTCCCCCTCCCCTTTCCATAGAGTAGAAAGGCGTTCATATGTCGTGCAGTCTTTTGTCGTTAGAAGGTGTGTGAAAGATCCTTTCCAACGACAATTTTTGCATGTGTGTATGCAGACATACTCTAAACATATTTAAGTTTTTATTTTATTTTATTTTGTATATTTTATAGTTACTATATTTCAAATATCTGAATAATTCTTTAAAATGAAAATATATTTGTCAGTGTCATGTTTTCTTCTTTTTACTGTGTTTAGTGGTAAAAAGTAACTCCAGCATATGGTAACGGATGGTGTTTGAGGTGTGGCACTTTTACCCCTTTCTGAGTCCCCATGATTTTTGATCAATTACAAGGACTTCATAGAACTATATACATGAAAATAATGTGACTTTGATGTGCGACCTCTTAGGGTGCATTCTACAGACCTTGTTGCTTTCCTTAGCTGTTAATGTAATGCCCATTGAAACTTGAGGATTTATTATTTGTATTAGTCCCATTGGAAAAATGACCAGTTAATAAAAGAACCAGTTTGGGGATACAGGAGGGAATACATGCTATATGCAGAGTTAACAGAACATGATAAAAAGGCCAGTTATTATGAACACTGTCTACATATTTTTTTCTGTTAAACCATTTATACTCTTTCCTATGTTATGGCTGCTTTACCCTTAAGCCAAAGACTCCGATTGTCTGATCTTTTAGGGTTTTTTTTTTTGTCTCTTTATCCTTTGTATGCTGCACAAACATCTTTGAAAAAGCACTAGTTAATGATGTTGGTATGATCTGTCAGTCATCCTCTGCATTTTGTATCTGAATTCAAGAGCTGAATTGTTTTTATATCCATAACTTTTTTGTGGTAAGGGATTGGAATCTTTGATATTCACTGATATACCTAGAAATATCCTGCACACCAATGTGTACTTGTCGTCTCCTTGTCACCTCCTTGTCACTGGGACTTGAGGTAAGCAGGAATAGAGAGGAAATTGTTTATTGTGGACCCCTGTTCCATTGAAAACTGTATAGGAAAAAAAAATCTCTAACTCTGGAGACGTTTTCTGTAACTTTCAGTTGTCTACAGAACAGGAAGGGAATGTGAACATCCCCAATGGTGCGCACATGGTAAAAAACGAAAAGTGGTTTAAGCAATCTCTAGTCAAAACCTAAACAAACGTGTGTCTTTTCCTTAAATTTTCAGCAGACTTTTGCACTTTTGGGCAGGCTCTTTAAAGCTCACAACCCCCCACCCCTAGCAACTCATCTATTGCAGCATCTTCCTTTTCCTGCAACTTCCTCATCCATTGTTAGTATAGTGTTTTCAGGTACATTGAGCATCTAACCTCCACCCATGATGTCGTTCTTGGTAATGGTAGCCAACTGACAATTCATAACACTTTCATATGTCGGGGGGTGGTGCCATCATCACCCCAGTGTAACAAGAGTTTATATGGGATATTCTCTGCTGTGAGAGAGAAGGGATCAGTGGAGATATAAGCATAACTAGGTCAGGTCTGAATGTTAGAAAGACATATGGCATTTAGATAATTAAGACAAAGTGACAGTTTCTTAAAGAGTGCAAGCAATCATGTATTTATGATTTGACCACCCCAAGAGTAATAGACACGCTTTCTCAGAGAACTCTGTCATCTTATTAGCTAAGCACAGGGACTGTGGAATGGGGAACAGTCACTGTTGCCAACTAATCAGTGGTGACTGAAAAAGTCTTTATAATGTGTGTGATTGATGGTTTGTAGAATGTAATTACGGTTTCAGTAACAAAGTAAGGGTTAATTAGCTATATCATACCTCAGTAAGGAGTAAATAGAAATTTTGTCCTATATTTGGTATTTAACCTAAAATATGTACCTTAGGTACAGTATTAACATTTTCAAGGCATTTTTTTGCATGGTAGGTTTACTTTACTGTAATTTGGTTATTTTACTGTACTTTTGTTTATTGTAATTACAGTATCATTGTAGATTTTATGTTCGTAAAAAGAATTTCAGTTGATGTCATGGAATTTCTGTGATGTGGGGTACAACATGTCAGGCAGTGTGCAATACAGTAATAATTTTAAGCATGGATATTATTTTATTTTAAAACACATTCATTTATTAAGGTAATTTCTTTCATTTCTAAAAAAAAATATGGTAATAGCATTAGAGCTGTTCACATTGTGTTGGAAATGCAGTGGTAAACAGTGTGTGCCTGCATCCAAGCCTTTTCTGCTCACACTGCCTGGCCACCTTGACATTCTCACCAGCCTGGACTTTAACATTAGGAACACTGAAAAAATGATCCCTTTAGTTTGATGTTTGTGCTAGTGCACATGATGATTACCAAGTAAATAACCTTTAATCCCATCACATTCTTGTCAGAAGGCGTGAGTGATTGATCTCTGCTCTGAAGGCCATAGGGAACGCAACAGAACCATGCTAAAGGTTGATTCCTAAAGGAATAGGCTCTGGAAATGTAAGACAGACCAATTACTTGCCAAGCTTTTATATACACTCACACTGCAGAGGGGGCCTCAGGATACTCTGTGACGGGGACAAACTCACACTAGTATAGTAGACCATGGCATGTAGACATTCATATACAATGTAGGCAGCAGTTAGGTTGGTATTTCAGAAAACTCAGCATGCAAGAAATGTGATAATAGCTGTGGATAATGCACACAGCAACCAATCAGAGTCTTGTGCTGCTCAAATATGACTAGTTCCTATAAATCACTGCACTTTGCAATTTATTTATTTAATAAACCCACATTTAACTTTTACATGTATTTAATGTATATAGAAGTGATTTCTTACTAATATATGACTGGAGAAGATAAAGAATAAATACCACTTCGATGGAATCTGATATCCAATAAAGCAATTCCCGGATCAAGCACTCAGCTACAACCAAGATAGGTACATTTCGAATAGAAGAAGTGTTCAGTCAAAAGTAACTCAGTTGTTAGACAAAAAGTTAAGTAAAGCATCATTTGATAAAGAACCATTTGTTTTCCTTTTTGTCTATTGAAAGTTTGTCCCAACTGTTTGCTGGAGAAGGCATAGTAGGAATCATTTGTAATTGCTGTTTCTGTTTTCAGTCCAGGACTGTGGATAATCTCAAGGCAGCGTACACATGTTCAATATAACAAAACATCGTTTCCAGTGACAGATGAGTGAAAGAGCATTGTACACATAGAATCATTCTGTTCTATTGAGAGGGGAGGGGGGAGAATGAGCCAATGGTATGTCAAGTTTTCCCTTTACTTGTATTGCGCTTGTTCACCACCGGTCATTCATGGATCTGTCAGGACAGATCCATTTTATCTAAACAGTAATCAGATCAGAATTGAGAATCTACCAATGTGTAATAGCCCTAAATCATAGTGTATCACAAACACATGTTTCTCTGGGAGGAGAAAAATTAGTAATCCTATACTACTGCTTTTGTTTGTGAATACTAATGCCCTGGTAATTATTCAGAATGGTATTGTGAATTGTATTGTTTGCAATGTTAGGTAAAGATGATAATCAATACACAGTGACTACCCTGTCTGCTGCAGAAAAGACCCTTTTATTTACTCATATTGTTATGGCAAATTGTCTTGTGTACTGAAGCAGCTGTAAAGGCAAGCAAAAAGGCCCCTTAAAATGGACTGTTATTTTTGGTGATTTATTCTGAAATTATGTTCTCTAGTTTTCTGCAACATTAATAAAAGGGTTCAGCAAAACACCACTTATTGTCATTGCTTTTACATTTACAGAAAGGAAAGCAAATATTTTTGCATACGTTTGTGAAAGTAAGTGCTTCTTTAAATGTCGCTTAAAAGATAACTATTAGAATTGTCTTCAATTATATTGCAATCGCAGCACAGGACTATTTTCTCTCCAAGCACCATTTGGTATGTGTTCTATTGTTTATTTAGGTTTTCAGAATGAATTGGAATTTTCATGTTCTAACTAGACAGTGTATTCAAGTCAAGAGCTAATGATCTGGTTTGGGACCTCTAACACTCCTCAAAAACAAGTTGCGTGTAATACACTCAGGAAAGCTAGCATCTCCAAAATTGCAAAGATGTTGTTTCTTTGTCTTTTTTAACAGGGCTGAGCTTTAAAGGTTCACACAGCTTGTAGGATGTCTGGGAAACCTCAAACCTTCTTCCGAGTAGGTACTGACACCACATACAAAGCTGATATTATGTAACCACAAGATACATTTTCCCAAGTATTTATAGGTCGTATGTGTTAACTGAAATTGACTTTTTGAGGTTGCCTTGTGGTTTAAATACAGTAGAGAAGAAATAGTGCTTGTTTTAATAACCTGTACAGGCTACTTCTACAGCACAGATTCCTGTTTATTTGCAGAACATGGGATGCCATCCAGACAGCATCCTTGAAGTGGTCAGCTAGTTCAGTACACAGTAGTCATCCTGCTAACCTGAACTACGGGTGGCAAATTTGCCTTTATGAATGGCCATCTCATAGTATGTAGAGTTTCCACACTTGAAATATAAATGTTTTCTAGTGTCTATCTTTTATACTAATAAAATGTCCTCTAAAGTACTAAATGTTATTGTGTAAGTGTGTCACTTATAACTGGTAGGTTGTATGGGGGCCTCAAATCTCTCAAAATGTTTTAGGCTGCGTACACACGTGCAATAATTATCGTTGGAACGACTAACGACCGTTCGTCTGATAATCGTTAACACAAAAAGTGCACAATGACGCCGATGAACGAGGTTTGCCTCTGGAAACGATCAACCATCCCGGCGGATCTGATTGGGCGACAATTGTTTGCAATCTATTGTGTGTACGGTCGTTCAGTGATCCTGGATGGTTCTGCGGTTTCCCCTTTGCATGTCACTTACTGCATCGTTCAAACAATTGCATCTAGCTTGTGTACATTATTGGTGGATTATATTTGAATGATCGTATGGTTACAGCATGCACAGAATTGTGCACAATACGATCGTTCAAAATAATCATGCATATTCGTTAGTCGTTTGTTTTCTAACGACAATTATTGCACGTGTGTACCTGGCTTTAGACAAATCAGCAGCTGTGAATGGGTGAGAGGATTTTGTAAATGTATAAGACTGTGTAAGATTATCCAGATATCAACTTGCAACTGGCCTCATTGTAGCCTGTTTCCAATCAACCACTAAAAATAAACATTGGTTAATCACCTGAGGAGCTACATGCCTTGACCTAAGCTTTGCTGATTTTGAGATTTAGTCCTACCCTCCTTCATGAGGTTGTAGCCTACTCTCTGCTTCCCATCTAGGAAACATGCAGATTGTGACATCTGCTCTCAGGGATTGCAGTGTGTGAATAAATCTAAAAAGCAGATAATATGACTTTTTAGTAGGAAAGAAATTCCCTCCATCATATGTGTATTGTACACTGTAGTTCTAAAGATTAGCTACTGTATGAAAGTTCTTCAGGACCAGGTGCCACTTTGATTTTTAAAAATTCCACCAACATTCCTAGTTTCTTGCTACAAGTCTAAGCTTGATTTATCTTGTGGCACTATATTAAATTGCTGCATTTCTAAAAATATATCAGAATATTCATTCTGATACCATTGTAGTGTTTAAACCCCCACTAGGTACTTTTTAAATACAGCTAGCACATTATTCACCTAATTACCTAATGTTGTTATGAGGCCACTGTCAAGGTTAAGCAGGTAGAAGCCTTTGGCAATGTTTACCAGCTATCGGTTTACTGTCGGGGCGTACAGAGATTACCTGAGCCTTATTTTTTCTTTAAACCTTAACACTAGCCTTTCTTTAGTCCTCTCACTCCTCTCTTGTACTGAAATAGCTTACTCTGATTTCACTGCACACTCCAGTGTCTTGCAGTGTGCATTCCAAAGTGCAGCAAATCAGAAAGAGAGCACCTTTCTTGGCTGGAGAACATCCAGCATCATCCAACATTTGCTTCTTCAGAATTATTGTGTTTAGAAGAGCCAACCTATAGTTTTCATTCTGGCTAAGGGTTCCTCAGGAGGATACTGTGACAAGGTGCTGTGATGTTTTCATGTGACCTCTGAGTCATAAACTGCTTGCATTGTAAAGAAGCATGCAGTCTAAATAAGGTATGGTAGAAAAAAAAGAAAGGTTTTATTAAAAATGTATTAGTATATTTATTAGAGGGGACGAATGACCCAAAAAGGCAAAATTTAATCAGATAAAACTGAAGTTTAATTCATAAACATTACGTTTATTGGTGGATTAAAGGAAAGACAGATTTCTACATTGGATTTGCGCACAGAATTACATAAGAAGAAAAAATGTTTACATATAAAAACAATATACAAATGTTTATTAATAATACAAGGCATGAGAATAGTGTAATTTGTAGGTTGATATATGCAGATTAGGTTCATACTGTACAATGTAGCTTCCCATGTAGCGTTTATCCAAGATTTACAAGAACTGGAATTAGGAAATAATGGGAAATGCACGAGGCTGCCTGTGCCCTGAGATTATTCTCTTACTTAATAAGGAGCTATGCTTAATGCTAAATAATCTATGTCTGGCTTTTAATACGGTTACTTGATATCCCAGGTGATCCGTGCCACAAGGTGAACATTATTCCAAGTGTGCTGTAAACATTCTTTAAAAGAAAAGGAAGAATTTTCCCTCCCATCTCTTTTCTAATTTCTCCTTTTCATCTCCTGAAAACATTTTCTGTGTAGACAAAAGAAAGGCATTGTTGCCAAGTCTGCAGCAGGCACCTTTTCAGAAAAGCAGTGTGGACCAGGAAATTCTTCAGCGAAGGTATAATCAAAGAATTCTTCATCCCACTCCGTAATGTATCAGCGGCTTTTCGCATTCCTCCAGCATAATGCCTTCAAAAGTGAAAACATGCACATAGGGGGACTGCCTGCGACCTATTTGTCATGCAGCCTAACAGTCTGTAATCAAGCTGCGGCTTAAAATGCACACCGTGTAATTTGTGCGTAAATTAAGAGGTGTTTAAGAGCAGGAGATGTTTGAGAGCTAATGGCTTGCGGCTGACACTCCAGTTCTGCAGCTCTGCTTACACCTGAACCTTGGCACCCGCTTCGTTACACTAGAGCAGGTGTCTTGCTTCTGGACTGATGGCACCTGCAGTAAAACCCAGCAGAATACACTTGGCATGCACTGAAAACCTGGAGTTTGAGCTATATTCATCATCATAGCACAGAAAAAAGTTGTTCTCTTGTTCTGTTTGCTGAAACAGTTGAAACATGGGAATAACAACACCACAAAAAAGTTGAGGTAGTAATGCCTAACCAGTAGTTATTGTTTAATGAATTACTCATATGATGTTTCTTTTTAGCTTTTTGCAACCCTATCCTTCCCAGCCCACCTATGCTACCTTAATGATAGGGCTATACTCCCCTGACAAATTTTCCATACTCTAGTATAAACAATGGGGAGTCTTTTTGAGGGGATAAAACTTCCTTGATGACCTCAAATATACCTAATACCTAAAAAAAAAAAAATGTAATTACAGGTTGGTAAAAAAAATATTTTTAATATAGACAAATCTATATTAGTACATTAGTACATTTGGAATTTCAAAAACAGCTAGAAGGCTTTATTTCTCTGTTCTGAATTCTTAAATTCAACTAAATACTTACACCACCTCCTAAATTTTAAGCTCTTTGGGGCAGGATCCTCACCTCCTCCTGTGTCACTGTTTGTATCTATCTGTCATTTACAACCCCTATTTAATATACAACACTGCTTAATATGTTGGTGCTATATAAATACTGTATATTATTATTATTATTATTATTATTAATAATAATAATAATAATAATAATAATAAATGTGCCAATGCCATTAACCACCTGGGCGTTACACTGAGGTCTACATTTCTGTACCAAAAGCGTTAGTTTTTCATGAAGAGTATTTTTTTTTTCGATCGACGCTGGATCATCGCAGCGGGGACCAGGTAAGTGAGGGGAAATTAGGTAGGGAGAAGAGTTCGGGCTTATCGATAGTTGTAACGTTTTTTAGCCCGAACCAAGGTCGGGGTTATCGGTTGGGTGGTTAAGCAATCATCTAGCTTAACAGGGCAGGTCCTGGGCCTGACTGTTGACAATAAGCATGCTAATCAGAGATCAGATATCAAAGAACTGAGATGGTAGACATAGTCCAACTACTTGAACCTAAACTCTAAACAATCAGTTTTAATGTACATAAACCTAACAAATACTATTGTTATTTAAAAAAAAAAACGTGTAATTTGGTGATATGTATGAACAAGGATACAGCAACATGTGATATGAATATTCTGCCTAATATAAGGTGCACATAGACATTAGGGCAGTCATATTTACAGGTATGATGCTACCCCTTCCAGGCAGACAGCATGAAGGTGTACTGTAGGTGTAACCATAAACATTAAAAGTTTGTCTACATCTGGTATTAAGTGGTAAATACTAAAGCTGATAGAGTGTCATATAAAGGTAATTTCGCTTGTCTTAATAGATAATAAATTGTACCTAATGAATTAGATACCTTAGGTGTAGGCTACATAGATTCCCCAGATTTTAACCTGAGCGTTTATAAACACTTATGTGGGCTAGTCTACACCAGGGTGTTGTGGGAGGCACATTTTGAGCTTTTACATTTTTAAAATGCATATAAACACTTCCCTTGAAATCAAAGTAAGCATTTGTGCTAGCATTCTACTCTATCCAAAATCATGCAGTTAGGTTAATTGGCTTCCCCACAAAGTTACCCTTAGACTGTGGTTATGACATATGACTGTGGTAGGGACATTAGATTGTGAGCCCCTTTGAGGGACAGTTAGTGACATGACTATGGACTTTGAAAAGCACTACGTAATATGTTGGACGCTAAATAAATACTGTGTATTAATAATAAAAAGAACCATTGCCTCTGTAAAAAATATGTGAAATCTAATTTTATCATTTGACACCTAAAAAGAAATAAAAAGCAGATATACAAATGGGGACACCTGTTCCAGTAACAACTGTGTTAAAAGAATTTCCTTTATTTCCTCTTGTGTCTCTAGGTCTCTTGTGTCTCTAGGTCATAAAGTAAATTAAATTTTGGATTTTAGACACATCCAAACAGCAAAAAAACAAACATTTTAAATAACATTTACATTTGAAGATTATCACAAAAAGTGGCATTTACAAAGCTGACATGTAATTATGTCATCTTAAATTTCTCTAAAAATCTTCTATCCCAGTTTGGACAAAGCCCTGTTCTGTTTGAGGATGACTTTACTGTGCCCAGAGTCAAATCCACATGGTTTGATAAATATGGTGTGGGAGGTCTTGAGCAGTTTGCACAGAGCGTTGACTTCAATCATTGAACGCCTTTGGTATGAATTAAAGTAACAATTATGGGAGCCTTGTATTCTCATCCAGCATCAGTTCCTGACCTCACAAATGCTTGCTGTTAGCTTAACGGACACAATATTTTCAGTGATTAAGCTCCAAAGTCTTGTGGAATCTCACTGACATATAACAAGGATTTCTGACTTTAAATACACCCATTTTCAATTCAATTAAATCTGTAGGGAGAGAAACAGGCCCATCTAAAAATGCTAGTTGGTTATCTGAAGACAATGATTCTTTTTTGTGAACTGCTGCATTCTTATACCCAGACTTCATGGAAGCACAGTGTGAATTAGCTTTTGTTTACAAAGGGATTTCTGTATTACTACATGGGGGGCTTCCCTGAAGAGGTTTCCATTCTTTTTCTAAATTCACTTTAACAAGACTATGATCTGTTCTATGTTTGTGTTTTTTTCTGTTGTTGTGTAGTCTAGTACAGCCTGGCCAAGTAAACATTACAACATATATTGCATAGGTAGATGACCACTCCATTCTATTACAAGAATATGACAGTATGATGAACTGTTCTGAGACACCTGTATAGGTTTTTATTATTTTCTTCAAAAAGATATTTTTGTCACTGGCTTTTTACTTGTTTACAAATATATATCACAAACATAAAAACGAAGTGTATGAAGATATCTATCTAATCATTACACCTAAATAGTGGTTGACTGGGAAACAGGCACTGAAAAGTACTTGGTCAAAACCAATCTCCTGTATTTTAATTAATGGTGCATTCACCATGAAATAATACAGATTGGTCCTTTTGTATAAGATTAGTCATTGTGGCTTTCCTTTTCAGTTTTTTAGCTTGGCATTGATAAATCATAGAACAATACAATCCTTTTAGTTAGCTGGCATAAGAGCTATCCGGGTGGAACGACTCCATGATTCATTCTTACAGTTGTACCTTGGCAGAGGACTGGCAAATAGCTTTACCCTGCTCTAACTGTACAGAATTAGCACATTGGAAGGGCTTTATTTTTAAAATTAATTCATACGTACTTTTTCTGTAATTCACTAGTTGTTTTCTCAATATCGATCAGAGACTCTGTATTGGTAGCTTCAGATCAGCCAATCAACTAGCATTTTTACAAGGATCTACTTCCCTCAGTAAAGGTTTTCTTGAATAGGAACTTGCCGTGCATATTGTCAATGAAATTTTCCAAAAAAGTTTAATTTTACATTTTCTGCACCTCATAGTCTATCAGTGTATTGCAGATATTTCCACTAACAGGGAGATACATTATTTTGCCAAAAGTATTTGGATATTTCTCAGGTTCAGGTAATGTCAATGCCCCTGTTGCTACTCCTGTGAAACAAAACCAGACAGGGAACTTCATTTCCTCAGTAGCAGTGCTTGAAAAATGCTAATAAAATACCTAATACTTGAGGTGTCACAAGAAGTGACATAAAGAATTGCTTGGGTATTAAATCTGCTTACGGAATGCAATTTTTGAAGCAGACTTTTTCAAACTTTGCTAGTGTGAACAAACTATACTATGTAGAAAATTTTACGTACAGCGATGCGATGTGTTGGCACTAGATAAATGCTGTTTATTAAAATAATATAATTAAAAACACAGACTGAAAAATGTAAGAAAATATCTTTCCTTTCCTGTACATACAACAGTGGAAAAAAATAAAAATAACTGTGTCTTATCACTTTAAGTGAGCTTTAAGTACCAAATTGTGCATTGATTTATTTACAGGATTTATATAGCGCCAACATATTACCCAGTGCTGTACATTAAATAGGGGTGTTTCTAGTTATCATCTTCACAATCATATTTTGAGTCAATGTGCAAAATACTGTTTAATCTCCAAATGCCCTAGCTCTTCTGTGCCAGATGATCTTTGACCAAACAAAGGATTCTGAAAAACAGATATAAAAGTTTTTAAATCTTATGGCTGCAATACTCTCCTTGAGGACATGGTTGACCCCACAATACCTTTTCTGGCCACAAGATGTCCCCGGTTATTAGGGCTAAAAGACGGACAGCATTACATGTTATGGAAGACTGAGGAGACTACTATGAATGGGTCCAGTAGAATCTAGTCTCAGCTGGGCTTCTTTTTGAAGACATTTTCTAGCATGTCAAGCCACTTCTTCAGTGGTACTGAGTGTCAGAAACATTAAATAGTATTTGATTTCACACAGGTAGGACAGACACCTTAATCCATACACTGTGAAATCTAATAAAACAGTTTCATATTAATAAAAGTAATAACTAATAAAAGTTGCATATTCTTATTTCATATCCATGGTGTCAGGAAGTCTGCATATTGAAAAACATCACAGGAAGAGATGTTAAAACAGCATTATATGTGATACATACAGTTAGGTCCATAACTATTTGGACAGAGATAACTTTTTTCCAAATTTGGTTCTGTACATTACCACACTTAATTTTAAATGAAACAACTCAGATGCAGTTGAACTGCAGACTTTCAGCTTTAATTCAGTGAGCTGAACAAAAAGATTGCATAAAAATGTGAGGAACTAAAGCCTTTATTTTACATAATCACTTCGTTTCAGGGGCTCAAAAGTAATTGGACAATTGACTCAAAGGCTATTTCATGAGCTGGTGTGGGCAATTCCTTCGTTATGTCATTACCAATTAAGCAGATAAAAGGCCTGGAGTTGATTTGAGGGGGGGGAGGTGCTTGTATGTGGAAGATTTTGCTGTGGACAGACACCATGTGGTCAAAGGAGCTCTCCATGCAGGTGATACAAGCCATCCTTAAGCTGCAAAAACAGAAAAAAACCCATCCGAGAAATTGCTACAATATTAGGAGTGGCAAAATCTACAGATTGGTACATCATGAGAAAGAAACAAAGCACTGGTGAACTCAGCAACGCCAAAAGTCCTGGACGTCCAAGAAGACAACAGTGGTGGATGATCGCAGAATCATTTCCATGGTGAAGAGAAACCCCTTCACAACAGCCAACCAAGTGAACAACACTCTCCAGGAAGTTGGCGTATCGATATCCAAGTCTACCATAAAGAGAAGACTCCATGAAAGTAAATACAGAGGGTGCACTGCAAGGTGCAAGCCACTCATAAGCCTCAAGAATAGAAAGGCTAGATTGGACTTTGCTCAAAAACATCTAAAAAAGCCAGCACAGTTCTGGAAAAACATTCTTTGGACAGATGAAACCAAGATCAACCTTTACCAGAATGATGGCAAGAAAAAAGTATGGAGAAGGCGTGGAACAGCTCATGATCCAAAGCATACCACATCATCTGTAAAACATGGCGGAGGCAGTGTGATGGCTTGGGCGTGCATGGCTGGCAGTGGCACTGGGACACTAGTGTTTATCCATTATGTGACACAGGACAGAAGCAGACGAATGAATTCTGAGGTGTTCAGAGACATACTGTCTGCTCAAATCCAGCTAAATGCAGTCACATTGATTGGGAGGCGTTTCAAAATACAGATGGACAATGACCCAAAACATACAGCCAAAGCAATCCAGGAGTTTATTAAAGCAAAGAAGTGGAATATTCTTGAATGGCCAAGTCAGTCACCTGATCTGAACCCAATTGAGCAAGCATTTCACTTGTTGAAGACTAAACTTCGGACAGAAAGGCCCACAAACAAATAGCAACTGAAAGCCGCTGCAGTTAAGGCCTGGCAGAGAATAAAAAAAGGAGGAAACCCAGCATCTGGTGATGTCCATGAGTTCAAGACTAAAGGCTGTCAATGCCAGCAAAGGGTTTTCAACCAAGTATTAGAAATGAACATTTTATTTTCAGCTTTTTAATTTGTCCAATTACTTTTGTCCCTGAAATGAAGTGATTGTTGTAAAAAAAGGCTCACATTTTTATGCAATCTTTTTGTTCAACCCACTGAATTAAAGCTCAAAGTTCTGCATTTCAACTGCATCTGAGTTGTTTCATTTCAAATTAAATGTGGTAATGTACAGAACCAAAATTAGAAAAAACTGTATATAGCATATATCAGTGATACTGAAAGCTCTTGCCCATGTGCAAAGGTGGTTGCTTTTAGTTTGACATTGATGAGTTCTTCATGCTTCTTGTGATATAGTTGTCCTCTTTTTCAAACATATGCATCTCGCTGTCCTTAAAAGAACAATAACAGACATACTGCAAATGTAGGAAATTGTGACCTATGCGTCAGGTGGTGTCTGTTTGGTTTCTGGTAACAGTCTATGAGCTATTTATTTCAGTAAACATAAAATGAGCCAGTCTATGTGAAAATAAAATAAGGACTCATGAGATAAAATCTCTTTCTGCCTCTTTGCAGCCACTTTCTCTCTAAAAGAAACTTTTTCAGTAGCTTTGTGATATTTCTTGGGGTAGGATATCTGATGGTGACAGCAGTGGACCATGTCTGTCAAGTATGGTTTGTAATGGACACTTGTAATGTCCATCAGAAGCCCACATAACATGGATAGGTGTACAGCTAAGAGACAGAGCAATGTCCCACTATAACAGAAAGTTCCAGCACGAAGACCATCATGGCACAATTAGCAGTAATTATTACACTTATTTCCAAAATACATTTTGTTGGATTACTACATGATATTGGGGGAATTCTGTGCACACGCTAGATTTTTATTAAGATGTCTTAAAAGCCAAGTAAATGATCTGATCAGCAAAATTTGAGGAGAAGAATAGAAGGAGAAGAAGTATTGGCACATTTGTCTTAATACGCAGAATGTCTACAGAGAATGGTAACCGTGTATACATACCTGAATCATTTTTTTACTAGCTTTCCTGACTGCAAAATTTATCTTCCTGCTTTAATGTAAATTTGTTACAAACTGAACTTATGATAAACACTTGTATTAGAAAGTTACCTTTGAAGCCTTGTATTTAAAACATTTGTGATTCCAGAGATATAAGCATTTGCATTTATATGATAATGGAAACTTCTCTCTAAAAGTCAAGATAGGCTCAACTTTTTCCAAAGTCTTCCTATTAGTCAATATAGTGATTAAATTGGGCAGGGCCAAGCTTGACTTTTACAGGTAAGTTTAGTTTGCTATTTTAATTTGCCTTTATCTATGTATCCACTGATCTTTTTATAATGCAGTGACCGTCCATGCACTTATCAAGTTTTCAGTTTTTTTTCTAAAAGAACTTGGCTCCTAATAGCTTTAAATTGACAGGCGAGGGATAGGTTAAACATAGGGTCACCCAGGTTTAGGTGGTTTAACTTGTGATTAGTGTTAAAAAGGCAGTCTATTTCTATGAAATTCAACTTCCTTGCTGTTGAAAGCCCCCATCATAAATCCAGATATAAACTGTTACATGACATTGCAGTGAACTCAACAGTTCACATTGTAACAAGCATCTTCCCCCACAATGTTTTTTTTGGCAGGATCTCTCAACAGGCCCTCGTAAATCACCTGGTGAACCCTGTGCTTAGCCTAAGCTGGGGGATGACTTGTAGCGACAAAGCTTCCAGAGTTGAGTCTGGCTTTAAAGACCAGCTGCAGAGATGCAAAAGAAAAAAAAAAAATCTGAGTTTGTTGATGCTGAGTAATCTTATAGCATTGAAGCCTTTCGTCACCGCTCACTGACACCATGCATCCTGTCTCCGCCATTATTTTAAGCATATCATGAATTATCGCTAATGAGAATTATCAGGCTAAATGTAGAATTATCAGTGCAGATATATGTATTCATCAAAGTAGGAAAACATACCATGTAAACTTTGAAACCAATCACACAGAAATGTATTTATGTTTGAGAATATTGGTAACAAGAAATATAATAAAAGTATGTCAGAGCTACATTATCTCACAGCAGTATTGTTGTATCTGTTTGTTCAACTTCCCAATAATAGGGGAAATACGCAATGGGTATGATTTATTAAAGCTCTCCAAGACTGGGGAAGATACACTTTCATCAGTGAAGCTGGATGATCCAGCAAACCTAGAATGGATCTGTTCCAGGATTGAGAACATTTGCTAATTGCAAATGACTTTTAAGAAGTCCATTCCAGGTTTGCTGAATCACTCAGAATCACTGATGAAAGTGTATCCTCTTAAGCCTTGGAGAGCTTTAGTAAATGCGGACCTCCTATAAAACAGAGGGAGGGGAGCCAGTTTGTCAGTAGTTAATAAGTAGGCAAAATGCTAAGGAGAAGGCATTGTAGTGAAATGTAGAAGTGGTTACTAATTATAACCCTTTCATACATTTATGAAGGTTGTGCATTTTTTGTGTTTCAGAGAATTATCCGCTTCATTAAATATTTAAAAGTCAAAGGTGAAATAAAACTATAAGGATATGCTTAAAATTAAAAGAAAGAAAAGTGTCTGCAATAACCATAGCAACCAGCCAAGGGTCTACTTTTTCTTCTACTGTGCACCGAGAAAAAAAATACAAATGATGCCTAGTCATGATCTGTATATATTTTGTATGTTACTAATCAATGGTAGTAGATTTTAGACCAGCATTGACCGCCTACTTATTACAAAAGTAGGTCAGAAATAGTAGGCTCCAAATGTTCTCATTATGCTTCCTTAAAAGCTAAATTCCAGGCATGTAGAAAAAAATCAATCTATTGGTTTATGTATATATGTACATGTATGTTTATGATTAAATATTGGAATATACATATATATCAGGTAATACTGCTATCCGGGACTTTAATGCAAAGCACATATACTGAAAAAAGCAGACCAAGTACAGGGATAACCCCATCAATGTACTTCTGCTCCTTCACTGTGCTGATCCAGGACCTGACTGATAGGAAGGCTTTATTCACAACAATGGTGGAACATAATTAGGTATTCATTCAAAGCTTAAACATTTTCCAGATACCCTAGTAGCAATTTATTTAAATTAGGTAAATAAAATAAATAAAGGTAAATACATAAAGTTTTTTTTTATTTAGTAAATAGTTTATTTATACTAATATTAAATAAAGTAAATACTCATAGAGTTTAAATGCCATTACATAGCTCGTACCTTGCAGTGACAACATGCTAGTTGGAATGTATATTCAAGCACCCTAGGGTCCTAATAAAGTCAGGACAGTATCATATGCAAATGATCTTGTTTCTAAAAGTCAAGAGCTTACTCCTCCCTACTACCTCCTATTCCTTACTTGTGCTTTCAGAGTCTGTGACCTGGTGTAGGTATAAGGAATGCTTTTATGACAATCAAAGCCACTTTAATACCCAATAACAAAACATAGCAAGCAAAAAGGCGAGGTAAAGTCCTTTTCCGCATAAAGGAGCACTTCATTTTCAGGTGTCTTAGGGCACTTGGGAATAAGGGATGTGACCATTATCAGATGTATCTTATTATTTAATAATGCTTCAACTTTGATCTTATTAGCTACTAAAAAAATTGCTTCAAGATAATCCAGTGGACTTGATCACACCATAGGAATTTTTAACTAGAATGTATACATTATTGTAAGTCAGGTGAGTTTTTATTAGGCATATATATTTTTCTAAGGGTCAGTAACAACACGAGGCACAGCCTATTTCACTGCAATTTGTTGCAGTGAGTTTAAACTTCATAAAAGGCAGTTGTTACTTTAGTCACATAATTAAAACACTGACGCAGGAACACTGTCATAGCAGATGTATGGAAGCTGCCATTACTGAACTCTGAGTTTGCTAGTTTCCTAACTGTCCTTCTAATGCTTTGACTGCAAAGCTATCTGATTCACTGACTTGCAGTGAGTGTAGAGATAAGTAGTGCTGACACCTATTTACAGCATGCTTGTTTCTGTACTCAAACATATCAGAGTCAAACAAAGCCAAGCATCCAGCACTTACACAAGAAGTCTTTATTACCTCCCCCATTCTTCTGGTATGGATCATTTACTTAACACCTTATCTGACCTAAACAATCAGAAATAATATTTTGCTGTTTTCTGGTTGCTGTCGTTGTGGAGCAAAGGTAATCACTGTTCTTTGTTCTTCCTTATTGAATATTCGTTTTACAATATTGTTGGACATTGTACACACAGATGTATTACAATTTTTTTTTCTGTGCCTGCCTATGTAAAGATCGTTGTGTTACCAAGAGAAAATAAATAAGCTAATATAAAAAATAAAGGTTCATAAGTCCTGATTCATAGCCCCATTGAAAAAATAATGATGTGAATGATGCCTCAATGGTGGAGCCCCAGAGATGGCCAAAGTAGTCTGCTCTATAAGTGTTCACAGTAGGGGAGAGGGGCCAGTCATAGCAGCTCCCATGCATGTTTGTATAAGTGAGGTGAGGTTGATGTGTAGCGGCTCCCTGATTGATGGTGATTACTTGTTTATGAACCCGAGGCTGAAGGTCTGAACTTCCTCATGGGCCAAATAGTTCAGGGGGCTGTTTCCTGACACTGCCCGAGGGATCTCTCCATCTGAAGTAGGAGGAATGGATACAGAGGCAAGCAGCCAACTCTGAGTGTAACAAATTAAAAACAGTATTGATATGTATATCTTATGTATTTGTTTTTCTTTTAAATAAAATAGCACAGATGTATCACTAAAGTTACATTGCAGTGTGATGGTTTTTTGTTCTATTTCTTTGTAGGGTATAACTTACAGAAACCATTTTCCAGTGGAACTACCATGGCAAAAGTGGAATATTTACTGGTTGCATTGCTGCCCCAGTAAAATGGGAAAAGTATTTTAATTTGCTGTTCTTTATACTTTCAGACTCCTTTTACATTTGATTTACATTTGACTCTGTTACATTTGATTTAGGTTTTTATGGTCACAACCAATCTAGAGCGTGTGGGTAATACTAGGATATGTTTACCAGGATTAGCTTGCCAGTAAATATCTCCCACTGTTTAAGTTTACTCTGGGTCAGGTAAAGCTATGCTCTGTACAGATATGAAAGTTACAAATTAATGCAGATGTATTCATTCGTACATCAGTATTTTCCTGACCTCAAGCATGTTAATACTTTGATTGTCCTGTAACTATTTGCCATCTTCTGCACTACTGTGACTGGGAGAGGGAGAAGCAATACAAGGAGCCCAACAATTGTATTGCAGTGCTCATATGCTATCAATGGATGTGTGCTGATAGGAGGAGATCGCATAGTGCAGGAAATGTGCTCTTCTATTAGCTTCTTCTCTTTTCATTTTTCAATCACAAGCTAGAAGGTCAGGCTTCATAGTTGTTACTTAAAGTGTTATTAAACCCCCAAACACAAAAACTGTAGTATAGATCTATAATGTATTACTTACCCTATATGATTGATTTATCTTTCCATGCTCGTTCTCCTTTTTATTCTCTCAAAAAAAACTTCAATTTTTGAGAAAGTCAGTCCCATGGAACCCTGCTATATTCAACCTAAAGTGTATACTGTCAGTGTCAGTATCATTATGTGCATTCAGTGCCATGCCTTAGGGTGTATGTGTAGTATGATTTGTCTGTGGTCCCCATGCCTTATTTACATATGTGCCCTATCTTTCACACATGCTTCATGCTTTCAGCCATACCTGTGCAAAATGAATCATGAGAAGTAGTCCCATATCTGTTGTTGTATTTCAATGCACAGTGTGTCCTCCTGACTAGGATTTTAGCTAGAAAGTTAGTAAGTAAAACTAATGGGTAAAATAAAATAAAATAAATGTATATATCACTAATTATATGGAGTTTAACAGAACAGTATTACCCTGTAGTTTTAATACTACTTTAAAGGTAGCAGGAAAAAAAATCAGAATTCCTGCCTTAGTAGACAGGTCAGAGCAGTATAAATTCAGGAGCTGGATATACAAAAATATAAATCTTCTGACTGGTAAAACAGTTATCATATATTTATATTGCTTTATCTGTATATTTAACTGTTCTGGACTGTAATGCATTTTTCCATCATGAATATTTATTGTTGTCTGGTGTGGATACACCTTACATTTATATTCATTGTATAAAGTAGAGGCGTTGAGCTCCAAAATCTGCTGACACTAAACTAAATATTCTTCAGCTTTAGTAACATAAATTAATCTACCCTCTATGTGTTTTTATCTTACAGATTTGGGCCTGGCCTGGTGATTTACTGGTATGGATTCATTGAAGAGCTGGACTGTAACCGGAAGCGTGGCATTCTATTGAAGGACGAGTTCCCCACCGATATTGTAACTCTAAGTAGCTGTGTGGGTCTAAAAGATGAGAGCAGCCAACATACAGGAGACTGTAAGACAGATAGAAACCAGGAAACAGTGTAGTATTTTCATGCAGGCCTTAAATGATGAACTCCAGATGAACTGCAGTACGAGGTTACAGAGCTGTCTTCTCATACAAACACTTAGGCAATCTGTTAACCTTCCTTCCCATCTGCCCTTCTGCCCTGTGCTACAGCCCAAAGCTCACACATTATCTGTACCACCTCTGCTTGTGCAGATGATCTGCAGACATACACATTGGCCTTCCTTCCGTCTGCACCCTTCCAGTTACCGTCAAGAGGAAGTCAGTACTCGTCTGCACGCCCTTGTTCCTATAACTCCCTTGATATGCCTGTAAAGGACTTCTCTCTGCAAGCCTGTATCTTCCATCTCCTATTGCCCTCTGTCTACATGGTCCACTAAAAATATTGTAAGACTTCTTGATTTTTATTATTGCATTCTGTTTGTTTCAGGACCAGTAACACCTGTTTGCTATACCTTTGTATAAAGTCCTAGCTAAAAGTTAAAGAAGCTATTCTCCCTTAGGTATTCATTTTATGTTCAAAACAATGTAAAACATCCACTGTAGGCTGAAGGTGTTTTTTCCTCCAGTGGATGACACCTCTGTTGGAACTTTCCACTAATGAATTCTTGCATTGCTACTGGGAAAAACTCTAGGCAAAACATAAAATATTAATAAATGGTTAAGTGAAAATTGTTTACATGTGTCTCCTTTTACTTGAGCTGTTTAGAAAAAGTAATGGTCCAAAAAGTCAGGGCCCTGCCACAGGAAATAGAGCGTATCTCCTACAATATTCTGTACTCGTAATACAAGCTAAGATGCTTTACCCAGCAGAGCTCTATCACTGAGCCTTTTCAACCTTCTAGTTCTAAACTACCATGGCTGTACCATTATCGTAACCTAAAAATTATTTTGTACTATGGACTTGTTTCCACTTCCCCACCATGCTGTTTAGCCACCTGGAATGAAAACAAAGCTCTGTATAAGCATTAAGTCACTGAAGCTATACCTTTCATGGAGCTATGGGCTTCCTAATTGTGTCAAGTGCTGCTCCATTATAGAAGTACTGGGTATTTCCTTTAGCTCCCACCAATTGAATGGGGCATTGCTTAAAGGAAGGAATAGTAAAGCTATGTACACACTTCCAATGGTTCTCGCCCGATAATCGGCTCCGGGAAAATATTGGACAAAAATCTGAAGTGTGTATAGCGAGTGTCGTCCATTGTCCGAACGACCATCCTGGCGGATCCACGGACGATGAACGACGAACGATCATAATGCTCCGTCGCTCTCCCCCTCCCCCTTGCAGAGAGCAGAACGGTGCTGTATGTAAATCACTTGTTCATGCATCGTGCAATAATAGTCATTGGAAAGGATCGTGAAAGATCCTTTCCAATGACTATAATTGCAAGTGTGTATGCGGCTTATGTATATACTGCTTGAGATAAGGAAGTGTGAGTAAAGTAAGCCTGTGGGTTTGCTTGAAGTAGGTTTTAATACCCAGGCAAAGCACAGGTTTGCTTTAAAGTGACCCTGGTTAACAAATTATGCTTTAACTTCATGAAAATATTTTTTTTGTATTGGGAGCTTCTGAAGCTAGAATACTTTCTTTGCAGTTGACATTTCCCCCACACTGTTTGGCATTTGATAGTAAATATGTGTTGCTGAGTTGTCTGCATTTCATTTTAGAATACCAGGGCCTAGCCAGAGTGCCAGCTGTAAGTATGAGCAGGTAATTTTTGGTTCATGTAAACTGAGTGGCAAATTTTCTAATTCAACGTTGCCACGGTGTCGCATGTCAGACGTTATCAAAGAGATCATATGCATGACCTGCAGAACCCAGAGAGATGACTCACTGAACCAAAGAAAAGTTTAACTACTTTTTAAACATCCAGGTATGTACAAAGGAATAAAGTTATCTGCATCTTAGCATATAACACACTCATTTGAACCATCACTGTAACAGCTTGTTTACCACAAGTATATAATACATTTAAATTTCATGCCTCAAGACATATTCCTACATGCCCACATATTTGTGCACACCAATGAATACCTGCATGTGTTATTCAATTTCTTAAAAGTAGAAACTGTGTTTATGTCCTGGAATGTTGTCCACATTAGGTGCTAGATCATCAAAGCATTTAGGCCATTAGGACTAAGAGTTTTGTGTTGTCTTTGAGTTGTTGAGGTTTGAGTTGCCTAAATTAGATATGCAAATACACCAATCAATAAATACGCAGTTATTGACAGTAGGATGAGATATTTAAATACAAATTTTTTGGGGGAAAAAGCATGACACCCCTTTTTTGGAGAAAACAAACAATATTAGGAAAGTTTAGGGTCAATTTACCAAGCTCCATGAGTTATTTTAACTGTGTACAATATTATGCTCATTAAACTGAGATAATCTTTGTGCATTTGTACCTACAAAATATCACAATAACTGAATTCATGACTTATTTTAAATTTAACTGGTCCCTGCAATTAGACCTTAAGTTAATTGAATACATTATTTTTCATTGTAAAAATTAACATATAGTGAACAGTAATTAAAATACCACATGAGTTATGCTTTAGTGATTTGACCTGTGAAAATGTTTTCTTAAATCTATTTTGGTAAAAGGATACTGGCTTAAAGTGTCCCTCAGAATATTGTCCAATGGCCCTGACTCTTCCTGTGAACTTTGCAGCCTTCAGTGTAATGTTGGCAATATTTTAATCCACACTGAGATGCAGGCAGATATTTATGGCTTCCTCTCCGGCAACTCACATGGGGCGCAGAATTGTCAGCTATTCCATATCTACAGGTCTGCAGTTATTTTATACCATCGAACAAATCCATTACATCACTAAACAGGGTAAGGTCACTATGTAAGATAACTTTTTTTTTTTTTTTTGTAGAACTCTTTGATGTCTATCGAAACACATGATCTAGTCTGCTACAAAACAAATATGTGGGTGTCTGCCAAGGAGATTATGAACACTAAAATGTTTAGTAGCATTCAGTGTCCGCAGTCAATCAAGCAGGAGTGAGAACAGAGAGGTGTCTGTGTAAGCTGGGTAGTTAATTTCCTACCATCTGGAAAATGGCTGGTGCTCAAAGTTCAAGCATCCTCAACATCTAAACACTTTGCAAGCTTGACCATTAATATAAGAAATCTTTTCCACTACAAAATATTTGGCAGCTCTTAGCAACAACTGAAAATCCAACCAGGCTTGGCCTTTTGTCACGGCATACGTCTTTGAAACAGCTTTTTGAAACATTTCAAAAGGTGCTGTAACTGAGCTGGATATCCTAGAACAGCATGTTATGTGGGCTAAACCAACCACAGGCAGCCTAGAGAAACGCTTAGACAAATATTAGAGACATATATTAGACAAAAATATAAATTGGTAAAGTGGGTCTATACCAAAATGGTAACTGTTTTCCTGGGTGGATTTATAAATTACAGAAAAAATTGATGAACTATTTTTCTCATGGCTAGGCTAGGTTTCATACCTTTCCTTTTTATTAGCACAAATCATTCAATCAAATCCCTAGGCCTTCACATTTGTCCAGCAAAGAATATATTGAAAGCAACATTTTCTCAGGAAAATATTTTTAATTTCTTCTATTCCTTTTTATTTATCGATCACAAAAAGACTGTTATTAGCTTTATGCTTTCCATGATTTATGCTTTATGAATTCCATATAGAACCACTTTAAGGCACAAGTCATACCAATGCATTGAGTTAAGGAGTTAATTTATTATGAATGGACTCTTTTAATTAAACACAACTGTACTTTGCTTAAGCAACACCGGTAATAATATTATTATTAATTACACAATACACCACAATAGACAGTGTATTCCCATCTGCTTGTTGTGGTGATCTGTAGTTCAGGTATTGTATGTTTGTTTTTATTGTATTCATGCATTGATGTGGCAATTTATGTGACTTGGGTGCCATATGAAAAAGAGACACTATTGGCTAATAAAAAAGCAATGATGGGCAGTTAAAATATCTGCCTAAATTAAACTCGTAAATGTTGGCTGTTGTGAGATAAAGTACCAGGCCAGGTAATTAATATGACAGACTGGCATATTTAAAAGGAGGTCAGTAATGGCAGCGTATATATTTCTCTTTAAAGAAAACTATTCTCTGGTGATTAGAACCATGTGCATATATTTTTGTAGTTGTTCTGTATGTATCTTTCAAATTTGTAACTACAACATTACCCATGGCACAGGAACCTGTTTGACATACACTGTACTTAGCTAGATTAATGAATGTTATAATTTTCTTTTATATATATATATATATATATATATATATATATATGTATCATCTGGCAGGTTTATACTATCAAGCCATGATTATACATGTGTTAAAATGTAAGTGCACCTATCCTATTTGCCCCTCACTGTGCCAACCAACTATCCATTACCATTAGCATGCTCACCTTGCAATAGTACTCAAAGCCTCCAGTTTTACATGTCATTACTAATATTCTGTGTACTGGCCACTTGTAGGCAGTAGCTTCTGAATTAATCAAAAAAGACTTAGGAAAAGGCACCAAAAAGGCTACTTATTAGGTACGGCTTCGACTTAGATTATTGGCAGAGGCATGTAAACAAAGCCACAAGCCCATAGTCATAAATGGAATAAAGGTATGTATGTAGATTGGAAGAAGGACTTTTCTAGGTTAGTGTCACAAAACAACTTGCACATATGGAGTTCTGACTTCAGTTGGTCTTTGCTGTTTAGCCTTGGCACAGATTTGAAATAATACCTGTTGAGTCATTAAGGAGTGTTCTGAGTACTAATATTAAAGTGGAACTAAAGTAAAAACAAAAAAAATTAACTTACCTTTACTTCTACAGATCCCTCGATCTCTCTGGAGCTGTCCATGAACTGCTGTTCCATACGGTCCTGCAGTGTCTTGGCTTCTTGCTTCATCCCAGTGCGAAGGGATCACCAGACGCCGCCATCTTTTTCCTTAATCTTCTGTCTTCTGGCTACATCGTCCGACCTCACACTGCGCAGGTGTGAGGGTGACATAGCCTGCTGTAGCTGAAAAAAAAGTGCCAATCTCATTGCACATGCATGCCTGGCCTTCGTAGAAAGAGCAGCCCGAACCCTCCTGGGATTCATAATGTAGGTATCCCAGGAGCCTCTGCTCCCCCGTTCAGTGATTTGCAAAACAAAACACATTTTTACTTTATGTGGAAGGGTTATTTACCCTTCTAATAAAAGTAAGAATTGTAGTAATAGGTCCGCTTTAAAAAGATTTTTAAAAAAGGAGACCAGGCACCTAGCTTCATCAAAGACCTAAAATGGGCTTATTTCTCTTCATCCAGAGTTCCCTTGAAAAAAATGTTTAATCCAGTTACATGTGTTTTGCAAAACAATGTACAATTTTTAATCTGCCCTAGATCTGTACTTTGTGAAATTCTGGAACTTGCCAACACAATCTGTTTATATTACGTGGGTATATTTAAATAGAACTTTTGAAGTCTTTTGATCAAGGAATGAGTTTTTTTGGATACTATTGTATGGATCTGTCCTATAATTTATTGTGTGGACGTACTCTGCTCTTTGTGTAGTAGCCATGGCTGAAACAATAGCAGGAAAGTGGAAACCACAAGAGGAACTGCAGCAGGTTTGTTTATTATGGAGGCCTTAATTATATCTTCCTTATTTAAATGTTTTCAATTGAATAAAGTAGGCTTACATAATATTTCCGTTATACAAGGAGGTTAGCTTGAGGTAGCTCAGTCACATGAGCCAGAGTCTGTGCATGCCCTAACCTTTCCATAACCTCTCACTGGTCGTCTTTGTTTACAGCTCAGGCACAAGGACAGGGAATGGAATGTTTTAGCATTATTCCCGCTGATAGGTTCTCATAGGGAAATCCTTGATGGTGATAAAGAGCTCTGCAGAAAATTACTTTTTTTTTCCTACAGAATGGCAAGAACTAAAATAAAGACCCTCAGTAAAGTCATCCTAATGAAAACTCAAGGTAGGGTTTTTTTTTTTAATTATGGCTACACATTTTGTTTATCCTTACAAAAGAAGCAGAGCAGAACTATAGTATTGGCTATGGGCAAGTATTTACATATTCTTTACAAATAGTAAAATAATTTTAAAACCATTCATTCCTGACCTCTAGCTACAAATACTATAGAAAATAAACGGAAACAAAAATAGCACAGAAATAAACCATCTATACTCCGAAAAGAAGTACTAAAGGCAACTTAGCACCTGCTAACCTTCCCAGCAGGGACTTTGTAGATCAACTTTCCCATACCTATTCACCCATAAGATATTTGGCAGAACATCTTACCCTGCTGCACCTCCCAGCAGTGATTCAGCATCTCTACTTCCCCTTCCAGCATTGACTTTGCATCCTTGTAA
Organism: Pyxicephalus adspersus; assembly: GCF_032062135.1. NCBI lineage: Eukaryota > Metazoa > Chordata > Amphibia > Anura > Pyxicephalidae > Pyxicephalus > Pyxicephalus adspersus. Next base: position 21,495,650 of record NC_092869.1, read on the forward strand.
TCTATCATTTAAACACAACAGGACCTAAAATCAGCATGATAGAATTATCACTAAAGGGAACTAGCAGTTTCTGAAGGCCATCAATGGTAGGCTACCTATGGATTTCCTTTAAAACTGCAGTTGCCAACCAGTGGTCCAGGAGAGAATTTTGGTGGTCCACGGCTCTGGCTGGTGCGCTCCTTCCCCCCAGCGGGTCAGGAGAAGGACCCCGCTGGGGGGGACGTACTGGCCAGAGATCATTTTTCCTGTATGCATCGCAGGCTCAGGGCGGTGGGTGGGTTGTCTCTTCTGGTATCATGATGTCACTCTGGGGGAAGTTTTTTCCCCTTCTGAGTGACACGGCTTCCCATGTCTGTAAACTTAGTGGTCCGTTACATCCAAAAGGTTGGCAACCACTGCTTTAAAAGACACCTGTTGACACTTCTGAGCATTGGTCAACCCACTCAAGGCAACTTTGGTTCAGTTTCATTTGCTGGTACAAATTTATATATATATATATATATATATATATACAAAAATGTTTATATTATACTATTGAAGTTACAAAATTACTTGACCATTAGTGTTTTCCTCCTTTTGTCTAGAGTTCACTTTTAAAAAGCTTAGTTCGCTAAGATATAATCTCAGTAAAAATTTAAGGTAACATTATTGGACAGTCTCTAGTACACCTATTCTCAAGCAAGGTTCTGTAGAACCCCAGGGTTCCTACAGAGGGGTTACTACAGGTTTCTCGTACTTTGCCTAATTGATATCACATTTGATGATGTTTGCATAGTTCTGGGGCCATCAATGCTTGGTACAGCCAGCTGTATGACTCTCATGATGTTTTAGTTGTCAATGGGCAGCACAGTGGCTCAGAGGTTAGCGATCTGGCCTGTGCAGCACTGGGTCCTAGGTTTGAGTTTTTTTTTTACCACATCCTGGTAATGTCCATGTACTCTGGAAGTGTCTGCACTTAATTTCCCAATGCAGCTTTCCTAATGTGTGACAGGGTGACAATGCAGGGGTACAGTTGGGAGAAATGGATGGTAGAGATTGTCACCCTATAATAGGAAATATCTGAACAATTACTTTATGGCAAAATAATTTGTTATTGTAATGATTTAAAAATATTGCTTTTGAAATTTGATTATCATGTTAAAAGTAAAAGAGAATTTTGGTGAATTTATTTTACTACTTCCTTTTTCTAAATTGTTATTTGCAGAAAAAGGGAAATGTTACAGTTTGTGTAACAGTTTGTCTGTGCCTTAAAGTGTAGAGCAGAAAAAAAGCCACCAAAAAGCACTACTAAAATAGACTAATCATTAGGTTTTGAGATCGATGGCTAACAGAAAATAAATGACTCTCATGCTGTAAACTACAGAAGTAGAATGTAGGGGCAATGGATCTGATTTGTTAAAGCTTTCCAAGCCTGGAGAAGATGGACTAACATAGGGGAACCTGGGTGATCCAGATTTGATTCTCCAGTCTTGGAGAGCTTTAGTTAATTAGGCCCATCCATTCAAAGAAAGTTTCAGTTATGTGTAGTTATGTGAAATTATTTGCATCTGCCTCTTACTTGTTTAGCTTATTCCATGGGGAGCTTTTTGTTCCCTCTGCTTAATGAATGATCACTAGCAATTTTAGTAGTAGTTTAGCTTCTAAAAATTTGGACATTACATCATGGTGCTCAAGTGATCCAACCTAACAATAGTTTCATATCAATTTAAGAATGTTTAAACTTTTTAGGTATTAATATTTAGGTATCCATGTGCAGGTATCCAAGCATATTCAAACATCACATGTATTCAAGAGGATATATTTAAAACAAAACTCATACATTAAAATGGTAAATTTATTGCACTCTAGGATACCTCACAAAAGGCGATTTTCCCAAAATTTGTACTAGCTGTTAAAAAGAAACAGAAGGCAAAGCCAAAATTTAAAGCATTAAATCTGATATTCACAGAAATTTCTCTGGTGGGGAACTGATCACTATCATTAAAAACACATGGATCTGGAAGATTTTCCAACAGGGAACGTTTTTGGTGAATGTCAGATTAACTCCTTTATAGACTCCCTAAAGAAATTTGACATCATTGGCACCAGTACAGTTTAAGACGTGAATCTGCCACTTACCAGCCACTGGGAGGGTAAATATGTAACCTTTACGTGACAGGGTGATTTCTTTTTTTCTTACAGTCCTGGCAGAAACTTTTTAAAGAAATTCAATGCACCAAAGTATTATAATTAGCATGCCCATACTTTTTGTTGGTTTAGTACATATTTATTAGTGCGGGTGTACATGGTGTATATTAAAATCCTCCATAGATATGTAATAGTAGCAATCACATCAAAATCCTACAGATCTGGGTGAAGTACAAGTATTTTAATACTAATATTATATTATGTATATTATTATTATGGTAATTCAATTAATTTGTCTTTCAATTCCATTTTGTTTAAATTAAATCACAGATCTTCTGCAGCTTTCTTTTTTTTTAATCAATATAATGGAACCTACACTAAACAAGCCTTGATCCTTCATTGTGGGAAAATCTTTGGTCATATGTTCCCGGACTCTGCATTTTATGTTTTTAATGAAATGGTGTGTAGCAAAATCCCTGGTTTGTTTGAGAATTTTCCATATTCATTTTTTATTAAAGAATAATCAAAAGTAGTTGAAACTGAAAAAAATGTTGTGGATCTGTTAAGTTTTTTGGAGTGGTGAAATATTTATTATGATTACTACTCCTGCTGTTAAGATAAACCTAAGCTCCAGCCCTTACCGTCAGTACTGCATAGTATAGTACAGACCCCTCTTTTGTACTGAATTTGCTTACTCTGATATCAGGGCACACTGCCAGCTTCTCACTGAGAGCATTAGAAACTGCAGCAAGCCAAATAGAGCCTTCTTTCCTGGCTGCAGAACATCTAGCATCATCTAGTCCTTTCTTTTCCAACCTGACTGTCCTTGCGCTACCCCTTTCTTTTATTGGATTTCCCAAGTGAGTTTCTGAGTGTGGATATCACCTGGAGCAGTTCTGCCTGTCAATGCAGCCATGATTGGAATGTCTACTCCTCCAGGCAGATAACCCCTTAACCATCATAGCATTTTGATATTTGCATACCTCCCATTTTGTGAATTAGGGCTTGAGGGCTCTTGAGAGAAGTGCTAAAGCAGGATGTAGTGATGTATAGAAAAAATGTATCATATTGTATAGAAAAGGACATAGACCCAACAATAAACAATGTGATCAGGGCTAAAATAGGTTATGTAATAAAATGTAAAGATTTTATTCACAAATGGGTGAAGGGGTAATGGGGAACCAGGGAAGACAACAAATAAGAAGTTAAACTTCAGTTTTAAATCTGAGATCTGCTATATCCACCTGGAGCAACCCTTGAAATAACTTTCAGGTCTTGGGAAACCCTTGTTATATTTACTTTATCCAAAGCTCACTGTATTTTAGCATGATGGTCAGTGGGAAGAATGTCATCCTTACAAATCACTGGTGTCAGTTAAACTAACCTAAACACAAACTGCTTATTGCTCAAAGAACCCTTAGCAATTTTTTGAGGTACCCTAATTGAAAAATACTGATCTAGGTGCAAGTGGGCGACTTGTCTATCCTGGCAGACTGGAGAGTTTTTTGTTTTGTGTGTCTGTCCAGTTAAACCTGTATGTCATAACTGTAAAGGGTCGCACACACAATCTGTAACATTTCACTTTGCACTATTAAAGAAAGCACGTTTAACCCAAAAGTATATTTTCAGTTTGTGTGTTTTTGTTTTCTTTTAGTTTTGGAATAAGCACTGCCTTGGGATGCTCTTTTTGAAAATAAAACTAGCTGCATTAAAACACCTTAAAGCAACACATGTTAAGGAAAAAAAAGTCCAATGCAATTGGTAAAAAATGCACACAACCCAGCCAACACATCAACTAGAGTGCATTTGTTGTGTTTCAGCATGGGATAAATCCAACAGACATGGTGCAAATCCAGCCTAAATGTAAAGTTTGACGTTTTTCAGTCAAAACAAAAAAAAAAAACATTTGTGTTACTTTGTCAGTTTTGGGCAGCCCAGTTCTAAATTGATGACCACATACTGCTTTTAATAGGCGTTTTCTATCCATTAACATTACACAAGTTGGCTGATGGGGGGGGGGGGGGCGGTCCTGGACTGTATGATGGAAAATCAGTCACTTTTTCACAAGGCACAAAAAATATTACTATGCAAGACTGGATATTCAAGTTGATGCAAGTCCCAACATACTTTATGTGTCTATATGACTTATAGGTGTCACATGTGTCACAATAATTTAAGGACAGGTTGTGGGTGCAAAGACTATGGCTTAAGTGGTCTATGTATAGAGTATGTAGGTTTAAGTTCTGTTTACCATGCCTCTTTGAGCCCCTCCTATAAGTAAAACAATGTGGCTGTGCTCATTTTCCCAATAATGTAGTGTAATACTGCTGTTTGATATCTTCATATTTTTATACCAGTGTAAAATGTATATGCCATTTTGCTTGCTGTTAAATAGTATATACATTTATTCCATTTATTCTTGCATGATACAATGTGTGATTGTACAGTACTTTGTCCTAATACATTCAATTCTGACTCGTTAACATCTCTTGGCTTTCATTTCTCCATCTGAGTGCTCTTTTTAAGGATTGATTAGTTGATATAAAGCCATTTTTGGTACTTCTATCAAGTTAATTTAAATATCTGTGACAAATCACAGTTATGTCTGCTTGTAATTCAGCTTTAAATAAACCTGAGGGTAAAAAAAGACAAAGCTATCTTTAGCAAAAAGAAGCAACATAGGCCATTCAATCTCTCAACTCAGCACCATCTAGAGCCTCCTGCAGTTTTTTTCCCACTTTATCCAGTGGAGATTAAACACCCTCTTTCCATTATATAATACAGTTACCTTACCTTGGTGTTATGTGAAGACATGCTTATGCTTTTTCATATCAACTTTGAGAAAGTCGCTAAATGCATACCTTAGTCAGCCATGTCCATGGTTACGTTAAGGTGAAAGTTTCATTAGCAACAGGTTTTGATGACTGTTAGGCCTGTCATTTTCATTCACCTACAGGTTCACTTTACAGTACAGACTTTTTTTTTGGTGACCAAAGCCTTAGGCTTGTTCCTTTTAGCACTTTTTTTTTGTCTCGTTTCTTGAAAAATGTGTCAAGCCAAAAGAACATGTTCAGTACATCTTTGTAGTTCATTTACTGTTCCCTGAGTGTCTTCCATTAAAGAAATCTACAGATAAATACCTATTTGTAAGCCAAAACTTCACTCCTATCATGAACCAACAGCACACAGCTTTTTTGTAGACGAGTGGTGTCACTACTCCGCCCATTCCACTTGTATCCGTCAACCGAATATTTTTGACATTTAAAAACACAGATATAACAAAATACTTTTAAAGGTTAATTAATGAGAAGAGGAGCAAAGAACAGAAATGTGTTTGGTGTTTACAGCAGGTTAGGGAACAGCTAAAGTTACACAATAGGAGTTACAAAAAGACATTTAATTTTTTATGTATGAACAAAATGTGTTTGTTTAGGACCAGTGTTACAGAACTGCTAGATGTGGCTGTCACAAGACTATGATATATAAATATAATTATAACTTAAAAATAAATGAGCAGCTCCATATTTATTTAGGTAAACACCTGCAAAGGTGGAAGTGAAGCCACAGGTGCAGAGCTGATATCAATAATATGATGAACATGTGCACATCAAGGAGCACTAACAAACAGATGATTAAATGTAATTAATGTTAATGGTTACAATCACTTTCTGTCCTTGCGGTCCATTTATTAGAAAGAGTTGCTGCTTCAGCCAGTTCTGTTTCCCAGGGGAGGTTTAGGGTTAAGACGTGTGACTGCACCTGTTAGGAGCTCCCATCCGTCTTATAATGGCACATTACAGCCCAGTCAGTGTCCTATGGAACTGTTCATACATGGCTATTTATTGCCACCAGCTGCACACTAAATAAATAGATTGTTTAACACCCAGCAAAATCCTTCTGCAGCAGCCAGAGCTTCCGACTGTTAACACATTTCCCTGTATACACTCCACTGGCCTTCTGGAACATATGATTTACAGTTTATATGTGTGACTGTTGCAATAAGTCTGGCATGGAACAATCCTTGTAATGCACAGATCTAATTATGGCTCATGTAAAGAACTTAACAATAGACATGGTGGATGTAATGATTAGAGTAACTATGCAGATTTTAGCTCTTGTGTGTCCTGTGCTTTTTAGTAATAAAGGCTAACATTGCATTTATCATTGCTTTTTTATCCCAATTTTCCATGTGGAAAGAGGTTTGTACTTGTAAATCTATGCCAACAAATCAGTTTTCAACCTTCAGTTTATATTATGCTCTGGAAACAAAAACAGCTAGCATCTTACTGTTGGAAGTGTGTCTGACCAGATGTATTGGGAGAGATTGATCTTTAAGTATATCTAAAGACAAAAGTTTTTTTTTTCTTTGGTTTAGGTTAGTAGTAGAAATAAGAGGTTAGGCCCCTGTTAGGATTTGATTACTACTTTTGTTGCTACTGGGAAATTCATTCTTTTTTTATAGACCATTTTTACCAGGAGTGAAAATATGGTGACATTCACAATCATGAGGTCAAAAAAAGAGAAAGGAAATGTTTTGGTATGAACACCCATTCTAATGTAAACCAAAATTTTAAAGAGATTACCTAATGCTGCACATTTATTGCTGTTTGCAATGTTTAAGCTGTAATTCCAGGATCCTCTTAAAATACAAGAAAGCAAAACTTTTTTCCTTGTGCTGTGAAATCAAATTTTTATATGCCATGATGTCATTACTATAAGTATCAAAAGGCCTGATTTATCTAAGTTCTCTAAGTTCTCTAATGAACAATACATAAATATTGTTTCCGATGTCCTCTGTTGCTTTTTGATGCCAATTTCAGATCTGAGGGGAAGCTCTTTATGTTTTGAGGATTATCTAGGCTACAGTAAGCTTAATTTTTGATAAAATATGTATTGATAGTTTTTCTTTTTTAGAATTGTTAATAAGAATTATGTATTATAATGAAGGTCTCATTTGTATCCTGAAGAAGTGGACATTTAGCTTCAGCGAAAAGTGTTGATGTTCATTAAGACAAAGTATATATATATATATATATATATATATATATATAAACACTTATTGAGAAAAAAAGACCACAGCAATATATAAAAAACTGGACAAATGTCCTATCAACATGAAAAACATATATTAAAGTGTGAAAATGAAAACCCCAATATATCACACCAGAATCAAATGCCCACGGTTTTAAATAGAATACTTTTTGGTTAATGGCTTAACTGAAGCGTAGGGCCCAATGAACAAAATGGAAGACAAAAAATCCTGCAATTATGAGAACAAAACAAGATAGCAAAAGGGTTAGATTGCCCAAAGAGCTAGCTATCAGAAACAAAATACAGTTTCCTAACTGTCTCTAATCTCTCACCAGTTTGTAATACATTGACACTGTAGCTGTTATGTGTCCCCTTCCTTTTCATAAGAAGTGACGCCACTGTATTGGCCCTTATAAGTCTGCAAGCCATAGTTCAAAGGTAATGCAAAGCATTATGGTTTGGAAAAATCCTCCCAGGAGAATGTGCACATAAATTTGCGAGGATCATGAACCTTCAACTGACAATATTCACCTTGACCCCATGGTAATAGCAAACCTGAACCTCCTCCTTAATTATCAATACCATTGAGGATACATGAGCCTTGGGGTTAAGAAACACTAATGCACACCATTCTAAAAAAGGGCCAGGATTTTGTTAACCTCCATCCTTTTTAGATGTTGTTGGCATTATTCTGGAGCCTGAAGATCCACTGTTGGTTCATTATTACTATATAGACACTGTTTAGGCGATCCTTAGTCAGCAAACATCCAATCAGTTTACCGGGAAGCAATGACATTATTGCAACATCAGATCTAAGGTTAGCAGATAAAGTCATGCTTCATACTATACATTGTGTTTAGGCTACAAATGTGCTCAATGACAGATGCGCTTTAAGGAGTTACAAGGTGTAACAGAAGATCTGTGTTTATATATCGCAGCCTTTCTAAATAAATATTCCATTCTGACATTCACAAATAGCTTAAATTGGGATATAATAGCCAGATTGTTATATCTCGCTGCAATTTGGATTCCTGCCTGAATTTCATCCAAATTATGTATAATCTGTGAAAGGGAGCTGCGTGTTGTGTGTTCTCTAATGTTTGTCAGTGTCTTTCACATTCCACATGAGCTGTCTAAAACTGAAAGAGCAATAGCATAGTGGCTAAAGGTTTCACGTCCATAAATGAACTGGAAGTGGAAGAAAATACAATCAGTACATTGTTAGGAAAGCATGCTGACAGATTATTCAACATACTGGTATTTACATGTAAAATACAGTTCAAAAACAAATGTAGAAATATCATGAAACTGAACATATACCAACAATACAAAGCTGAATCCCATTAATAAGGATTTTTCACCTTCCTTTCTGGAAATAAAATGATCTGTATATCTCCTCTATACATTGTAGAGGAAGAGCAATGACCATAAACTGCACGTGACTGTTCATAGCCAATCAATTCTGCAATGCATGGTGGCAAATATCTGCTAGAGTGTCACAAGTCTCAGAAGCACAGTGATTATGTCTGCAAGAACTTCTACTTCACAGATTAGATTATCTATTTTTCCTATGAAGCTGCTATATACAAAGGTGATAATATATTCACTTCCCAGTGGTCTTCTGTTAGAAAACTGTTGCCACAGTCAGAATTTTTAACATTTGACACTTTCAAGAGTGTCAGCTGTCTATATCCCCTGCCACATGTTGTGTTTCCACCTCATATAATCTACATGTATCATTATCTGTCATTACAGCACATAGCAGTGACATAGAGCAGTGGTCGCCAACCTTTTCAGTTCCAAGAACCACTAAAATTACTGGCTCCTGACTGCGCATGTGCGAGGAGCCAGGTGTCAATCAAAGGGGGAGAAACCTTCCCATAGTGACGTCATTATGACATAACCCCGCCTATTCTCCAATCACAGATCTGAGCCTACGATGGGAGAATGGGCAGATTGTGTCCAGGGACACAGCCCACCCATTTCCTTGAGCCTGGGATTTGTACGGGAGACATGGTCCACAGCTCTGGCGGGTGTGCCCTGCCAGTGGGGTTCTCCTCCTGACTCCGCTTGTGGGGGGGGCACCAGCCAGAGCCGAGGACCACCAAAATTTTCCTGCGGACCACCGGTTGGCAACCGCTGACATAGAGGTAGGAATATGCCATAGTGGAGGACACCAGCATCCAAAACTCCTAGGATTGTTGCATGATGAAGATTCTAAGAGATTCTTAGATTTTATTTATATAGTGCCAACATATTTACAGTCTATAGTTATATCAGTAACTGTCCTTGAGAGGAGCTTACAATGTCCTGCCACCATAGTCATATGTCAGTGACACAATCTAAGGTCATTTTTTGGCGGGTGCAGCCAATTAACTTACCTGCATGTTAGGGGATGTAGAAGGAAACCGAGTGTCCAGAGGAAACCCACACAAACATGGGGATAAGCTACCAATTTCATTCAGATTGTGTTTTCCTTATTGACAATTCATATATATTTCTTTTCAGGTTTCTAAATTCCTCAGATACAAAAATACAATTTGAAATTACAAGTTAATGTTGCTGTGTTACAGAATATACAGTTTATTACACATATATGCAACATTTATATTCTGCAAGGTAATAAGGCAACATAGTAATATAGTTTTAAATAAAAATAAATGTTTGCTATTTTTTTGTTTAAATATTAGGTCATGTGTCATTTAGATTGTAAGCTCTTTTGGGCAAGTTCCTCTCTTCCTCCTGTGTCATTGTTCCTATTTTTTCATTCTTCATTTATGCCTCCTTTTTATTATACAGTGTTCCATAATGTGTTGGTGCTTTACAAATAAAGTTTAATAAAAAATAATAATAAAGGTGTGATTGTACGGGCCCCATAAGTTCTCTATATCTATTTTTTTTTACATGCAACATAAAGGGCTCTTTATACAAACCAGAGAATAGGGCATAAATTACTGCCATTGAAACACATTATTATTTCACAGTATTTATAGAGCGCCAACATATTATGCAGCGCTGTACAAAGTCCATAGTCATGTCACTAACTGTCCCTCAAAGAGGCTCACAATCTAATGTCCCCACCATAGTCATATGTCATTATTAAAGTCTAAGGTCAATTTTGGGGTATCCAGTTAACCTAACTACATGTTTTTGGGATGTGGGAGGAAAACAGAGTACCCGGAGAAAACCCACACAAACACAGGGAGAACCTGCAAACTCCATGCAGATAGTGTCCTGGCCAAGGTTCGAACCTGGGACCCAGCGCTGCAAAGGCCAGAGTGCTAACCTCTGAGCCACCCATAAAAGTGGAAGAGTCCCATCAGGAAAAGTTTAAAGGAATTTGATTTCCTGTTTTATAAATGGAGCCCAAAGTGTATTTAATATTAGATAAACAGAAGTGTTACACGAAAGCTTTGGTGTGTATTTTAGGCTTATTTCAGATGAAGAATTTAGCAGCTTTTTTACAGCTTCAGTATTACTTTGTCTGGAGTTCTCTTTTAAATAACTGAGCATCGGAAATGAAGAATGAGCATCACTTTTTCCTATATATGACAAAACATTTACAGCTATTTGTATAATAATCTATACCCCTGCGGTTTTCTATAATCTGAACAAACAAGTCTGACTATGAGGCTGCTGTGTGATTGTGCAGAAGGGGGAGCTGTGCGGCTGGGATCTGATTTGTGACCTGCAGTCACTTGCAATCTGTGATATTTTTATTTATAACCAATGTTTTTTTTAATATGCAGACACAGTGTTGGAAGCAGCCAGACAGATGGAAAGAATTGGAGGAGGAGATTTATTTCAAAATGTCTGTCTGACCTCCCAGAGCAGTGACTGCTCCTTTAAGTGCTGGGATTCTAGTAAACATTGCGTTCCTCATTTCTTGGCTGACGTTTTGCCAGCCGCTGCAATGAAACATGCCGTTTATAGACAGTAAAATGGAATCAAGCAGCAGAATGTTACCACAAGCAAATAAAGATGTATTTACAGCTCCTTGGCAGAAAGAAGATCTCTACCTTGATATGGCACGCTTTTATCAGCGCTAGATGTTCTTACATAATTACATTCCAAATATAAAGAAGCGTGTTACAGGAGACCATGCACCATTTTATTTCATGGGTTTTCTTTCTCTGTTATCATCATCATGCAGCCTCTTATTAAAGTGTATTTCAAAACTTTTTTGTTTCTTTATTTGGAATACAAGTGGAAAAGTTAGACCCTTCGTTCAGCTTTTCTGTGTCCCCATTGGGAAAATTCACCTCTTTATTATAATGGGGGAAAATTCACCCCTTATTTTAGAGTTGTCCCCAAAACAAGAGGTGAAGTGAAAATCTAATGGGGACACCTATCCTGGAAACAGCTGTCCAGATGAAAAACTTGCATCACTTTTGTGAGATTTCCTGGAACTTCCTGTTGTATCTCTGTGACAGGAAGTGAAGGGCAATATTTCCAATTGTTTACACACAGCAACAAATAGCCTTTCAGGGGTTTCAAATGTTTCCTAATCTATCCGCAATTATATAATGTTTTCAGTATTTTATATAGTTTATTATGATCTTGTTTGCAGTACATATTTGTAGAATATCAGTCAAACTTGTGAGAAAACACTCAGACCTATGGTATATACTGCCGGGCGCTGTGGACGCGGATGTGTGAGGGGCTGAACACGGAGGATGCAGTCATTGTAGCCAAATCTGCCCAGTGATTGTGGAGAGATCCTCCCCTGGGATTGGCCTCTGCAGAGTTTATGCAAACACTTTCAGGTACCCTTCAGCCAATCACAGAACAGTAGCTGGGTAGTACAAACACCTGTGAGGAAACAGCTGTGAGGTAACTGAAAAAGCTGCTTAAACCAGTGGAATGAGGAAGCTCTCTGATGTGTGGTAGTGCCATGGGTATTGGTTGGTAGTTCCATTTATGATAGGAATTGCAGCAAGTAATGTAAAGCTCTGAGGTAAACTGAAAGTATCTGACACGCCATAGGTAGCCATGTAAATCTCTTCTGATATAGACTGAGACTGTGACTACAAGATGACAAATTACTCAGCTCTTCAATTCAGCATTGCTCAACTATAACAGGACTGTTTTTGGGGGAAAATAGTCCGGTGCTGGGTGAAAAACACTGGGCAGGCCCGGATGCTGTGACCTACCACCTTTACCTCAGCAGTAGTAAAGACTGGACAAAGGGCCACTGAGAAAATGGTGGCTGCCAACAACAGCCCTGCCTTGTGAGTGCCACGCTCATGTAGTTTTTCCTGAACAGTATGTAGTACATACCAATGTTCCTTCTCAAGGTAAGTACTAAAGCAGGTTCATCCTTTGACATGAGTGTCCCCATTGCTGGTATACTTCCCCCGAGCATGTCCCCAGTCTCTGCACAGATACCCCTAATACTCCTCCTATACTCCACGTTTTTATTCCATTTCTATAATAAATCTAAAACTAGAAAATGTCCGTTTTGGTTTTCCATACTCTCCAATCACCTATTTGTCATCATTGCAATTAAAAATTATTTTTAGGTTACATGTGAAAATTTAGCATCAAGTAGCAAACCAAGTTTTCAGTTTAATTTATTAATCTGACAAACCAATATTCAATAGTCTGGATTACAAAACTCCTCATCAATGTGTGCACAAGTCCGGCTTACAAATAGGTGCATGCGGTCACATCTACCGGGGTCCCCTATGGTGGTCACAGCCCTGTATATACCGACCTAGGGATTCTCCACATGGCTACTGTATGCAGCTTGGCACTGCAAATTTAGACGTCAGCAAAACAGGGACAATATTTTACTTTTGGCATTTCTAAAGCTACAATTTCATATCACATAGAATGTGTTCATTTTACTTTGGAGTTGTAGATTAGCAGAATGTCCATCAATTGACACATTGGGCCTGATTTAATAAAGCTCTCCAAGGCTGGAAATGATACACTTTCACCAGTGAAGCTGGGTGGTCCAGCAAACCTGGAATAGATTTCTACAAAGTCATTTGCTATTTACTAGCAAATGTTTTGAATCATGGACCAGATCCATTCCAGGTTTGCTGAATCACCCAGATTCACTGATGAAAGTGTATCCTCTCCAGCCTTGGGGACCTTTGTATTCCTGTATTGGGCCCTATCTTGAAATTAAGCAGACTAAAATACAATGAAGTACATTAAGGTTCCAATCCCAATGATGACTCCAAATAGTTCCTTTTTCCTGCATTCTTGGAAAAAAAAAGAGATATGGTGTTGTATATTTTTAATATTCGTCATATATTGTTTTATTTCTTCGGTCTAACCAAACCATAACCATATGAAAATAAATCCCATGCAGATAGAGATGCATGGAAAAGCCTTTTTATTTTCTTTACTGGGGATATTCACCTTTCTTTTTGTGAAAATCAGAAATGCTGAGTTGTAGCTGTGGAGTGAAAAATAGAAGGAAAATCTTCCAAGGGGGAAACGTTTTCCAGTGATAACTATCTCAAAAAGGATTTCCCTTTGGAGAGATCTCCCCCCACTTCATGTTTTGTCTTAGGACAAGGACTGAAGGTAGATATCAACAATGGGATGCATATAGCAAAAAAAACATGTCAGTGTTTTAGCCAATTCCTACTATAGACCCATTTTTGCCCCTGGATATATTTTTACCAATTTTGAAATATAATTGTCACTTTGTATAATATTTGCAGAAATGTTATGATTTGAGCAGCATTAGGCACATGTGATATTCATTGTTCTGTTTGGGTAAACTTTATATTGTGTTTTTTTGTACAGGTGCAAATTTGTGTGTTTTTGTCTTGGAACATATTGTACTTTGTGATGTGCAATGGCTTCCTCTGTATTTATTAAGTCACATATAAGAAGAGGAAACAGAAAAACGAGATTTGGAACGCCATGCAAAGAACTAAATCTGCCTTTATAAAACCTATATGTGAGCTCACCTACCTATTAAAGGATTTGTAGCTCTGCTTAGTCTATCCTGTGATACAGACAACCTTGATAGACAGTAAAGTCCAGTGTTTCTAGATCTATTTATCTTCGGGGGACCCTTGAAATACCTTTCAATTCTTCAAAAAGCCCCTGCTTTAATTACTTTATCAACAACGCTCAGTACATGGTGAGTCAGTATGGTCGTCAGTAGGAAGAATGTCTTTTACATGGGTGCTTTTTCTGGGACAATTGTCACCCTTACAAAAAGCCAAATAGATCACTGGTATTAAACTGACCTAAAATGCACAAACTGCTCATTTCTCCAGGAACTCCTACCAACCTCTGGAGGAACCCTGCTGTTCCACTGGACCCTGGTTGAAAAACACTGGTATAGCCCGTGAGCTCCCTCCTCTCCACTGCCTGGTCACTTTTATGACCCCTTCTGCTTTCTGCTCCTGCCAGACAGCTTTTTAGTGTTAGATTTGGTAGCAATTCGCAATTCAATAGATGTTGTGAGATTATGACATGACCAACACCAAACACTCTACATTTGCTTATGTGGTGACACCACTGTAGCTCTTCCTGTAAACTACTGTAAATTGGCTTCATAAGTTACTGCCCTTCTAGCACTGACCCCATTAAGATCCAACCAGATCACATAGTATCATAATATTATATTAATATTTTTTATAATTCATTTTTTTAATATCACCAAACCAAAGGGTTTGGAATATTTTTTTTTATAAAAGTGATCAGCTAACTTGTCATGTGTGTGAAATTTATGGCATTCCAATCATCATTGTATCAATGAATAAAGCATACAAACTATATGTATGTGTATATATGTATATATGTGTGTGTGTGTGTGTATATATATATATATATATATATATATATATATTAATCAAAAAGAAGTTCCACTGTAACACCCCTTTTTTCATCAGTAATTTAAAACTCAGTTTATTGAAATGTGCTAATGTGTGCCAATTACAGAGAACATTAATTAAAAATCTGTTGGTTTTCCTGTTTTACTCCCCACAAGAAAACCTCTTTTAAATGTTTTGTTCTTACATCTTCACCATATTACACACGTGTAACCAGAATGTAGGAGTCCAATATGTGTCTAGAATAGTGTTACTGAATAAGTATATAAAAATCTACTTTAGGCAACAGAACACCCTTTAGACTATGAGCACATTGGCAAATGTTATTAGTGCAAACATGTTCCTAAAAAAATCACTAGGAATCACTAGTAGCAATTGATTGCTCTCATTTAGAACAAATGGGTCTCTAGAGTGTGAGGTACACAAGTAGTATGTAGTTGCAATTATTCACAGAAATTTGGAGAATTCATAAGTTTGTAAAGGATCATTGCTTCCACATCCTACTATTATACCTCAATCCACAGGGAGACAACATTTTGATATGTATAGCATTCAATGCTAATAATAGTGATAATTAGCTAGAAATGCTCTAGAAACAAAAATTTAGCTGCCATTGTTTACGGGTGCTACATAGAAATACAGAGAACAGACTGTTTGTCACAGACTCATCTGCATTTCCCATTCTTTATACAACGTCCGTCTGTCCACTGGATGTTTCTAACACTGCCCACGCCTAGTATTTGAGATCTAATATAAAACTCAGGGAAATAATTTCTCTTAGCTTCACTGCTGTTTGTTAGTATTTTTTAATTCTCCTAATTATTTTTAAATATCTAAAGATAATGGTATAATCCATTAATATGATGATAAACACTGCTCCAGTAATTTTACATGAATACTACTTTGTTTTATTTTTTGGTTTCCTAAGAAATTGACTCCACAAATCAGTAAACCAAGCCTTATAAATGGATTTTGCCATTGAGAACTACCCAGAAAAGGAAGAGAAGATCTTAACCCTGGAGTTTTCAATCTACTAAATATATTGTATGCAGCCAGGTTTTTGACAGGTTGACAAAAATATCTCTGAGAAGTAACCCAACTATTAGCATCCCATAGCAGTTTTATAACAATAAGGTGTAAACAAGAACAAAGGATAGTATGCCCCCCATCCCTTATAGCTAATATATTCTGAGAATCCCACAAATTGCTGCCATTCATCACATTATTATTTTTTCATTTTTTTTAAACATATACATTGTACAGAGTCTAAACATCACAACAGCAAAAAAAAAAAAAAACATGTTTGGTCTTGCAGGGTATTTAAACAAACAAATAAAACAACCGCACATAGAGAAGTAAGATTACATATATGTACAGTCAATGCTTTGCAATAAGAAATATGATGGTGTACAAGAGAAGAGAAACCTTTACAGAATTGCAAATCAGGGATAAACTTATCTTTCCAAAATATATGTATACCATAATATATGACATCAATATCAAGCACTGATCAGTGCCAGGGAGTTAGAGCTCTGGATGGCTCTTACAGTGACCCTTCACAGTGTGTACAGCATTACCATGTTTTTCTTTACTATTGCAGTTTTCCTAGAATCAGTTTGTGATGCTCTTTCTCATGATTAGATTGTACATAAGTTTTGCTACCTCCTTGGAAGACAAAGGCTGACTATGTAACTATATAAAATAGAATCGTGCAAGGTTATGGACATTCAACTTTTTGAATACTCTTAAGAAGCAGTAAATATGCTGCAGTAAACATCCAAAAGTTTACAGCACAAAGTAGTTTCAGATTTATTTCAGGACTTTGGTTGCACCTCCCAGAGATGCAAATAGAAGGACTTCACTGCTTGTCTTGTCAATGTGGGTGAGCTGAGGATGAATTGTTCCCTGGCTTCTGCAGCTACAGAAGTCAGTGTGGGCTTGTTTTAAAAAATATTTAAAGCTTTTTAGGAATATTTTAAATATTTGAATGTCCAAAGAGTTCACACTGTGCTAAATTAATGGCAAACTGTGAGAGAAAAAATTTGTTTTTTTACCTTACCTTTTTATGATTGTTGATAGCCTGTTATAGCAAGAACGTCTATCTTTTTTGTTGATGCAATCTGATGACTTAAAATGATCTGAGATAAAATGATCTCCTGTATATAGACTATTCTACATTTTTACAGCTTTTGCTGTAAAAGCAAGCAGAGTTCCTCTTTTGTGGTGACAAAAGACAGAGCATCTTTGCATCAAATTTGCAATACTAGCAGGCTATGTCTGAAACTGTTTAAATGAACACATTATCAGTTTGTTAATTGTAGCACCTCCATCAAGTTGTAACATAGCACAGTAGTTCTTGTGAGGTTACTCCAAACCAGAGGCAGGGCACCCCCTTAACTAGGTGACCCTGGGTAAAAAATTCACAGATAACATGTTTTAAGAGCACCAGATCCAAAGTTTATACCCAGTTTATAATATTTTTTAGTGTTATTTGCTCATAGCAAAGAAAGCTAGAACTGCTACTTGAATAAACCACTCATGTGTAGCCATACTCCACTTTCTACTCATACTATATCAACTATAACAAGTTTTTTTTTAAGCTCTTCCCTATCTAAAACACGCTCATTGCTCCATGCGTCTTTAATGTAAGAAATTATAACTAATACATTATAGAATTTTGAACTGGTGTTCTTATAAGACTTTTATACATGGATTATATCCCCCTAAATCATCACCATGTAAAAGACAATGGCTTTAAAGTGTAAGTCTAAGAAACAAAAAATGATTTCTATTAAAGTGGAACTCCATACTAGACTATAGGAACAAGGAGGAATGAAAAAATACCCCAGTGGATACACATCCTAAAAAAATAAAAGCAGATATTTTAACCCTTTCATGGTATTTTAGGTAAATTCTCAGTATCAGATATTTATTAATACATAGACATCAATAGGGTATCTTACTGCCAGGAACAACATTTTTAAATAACAAATACCATATTCAGCCCCCACACTAAAGGACTGGTGAACGCCAATATACTTATTTTACATTATGTATAAAAGATATAATACAAATAAAGGGAATCACTAAGTGATTTAACACTAGCAACTGGTTACAAGGATGGGAAGCACTTGTCTGCAGCTTATCGTACACAGAGATAAAACCAAAGGACTGGTAACCTTCAGGACAGTTGTGATCTGACATGGCTCTCCCAGTCCCCCTGGGGATTACACAATGCAATATGAGTTCTCCTTTGAATAAGGAGGATGATGTGAGGATAGGTGATACCTATAGATATGGTAATGACTATAGTATAAAGTAAAAATAGTACACCTTTCTGACAAAAATATGCAACAAAGGGTCTCATACTGTGTTTACTCCAATGATCCCCTACATGGTGACTGACCACAGATTAATACTTGTTTTTATATCCCACTTCCGGTTGATATGCTCCCAAAACTATCAGAATATAAATGTATGGATTTTTTAGGTGACATATAAATCAGCCCATCTGCAAACCAGACTCAGAAACTAAAATGTCAGGATTTATTTTCTAAAGTGTTCATTTTAAAAATAATTGGTTATATGGTTAAAATAAATATACACAGCATCATCGTATTTATGAGGTTTTGTGAACAATCAACCAAAATCCTGTTTTTTTTTTTCATTCACAAGTAAGTGGGTGTTCAAAGTAAATGTAGGTTCAGCAGCTTTACTTCAATTTCTTTTGTAGAATAGGCATTCACATTACTAAGTGAACTGCTTCTACTCTTTTAGAAAACCAACCCTGTTGTGGCATTTGTCCATTAAAAAAGCAATATTGTTTGCACAAGGTTTGTCAGTGTGCAGGAAAATATTTTGCCCAACTTCAGAGCTTTGTAAATCATGTGTTCCATCTCCACCTATTTATTATGAAATGTCCATCAGTCACACGGCTAGTAAAATTGGATCCGAATTTGGCAAATGTAATACTGAATTTATTTTGTTTTTTACAAAATAAATACAAAATAATAATATCTTCAATGTTTAATAGTTTTAAAATATGTTCCAGTATTCTAAAATATTTTTCTTAGCTATTTACTTAAAGAAAATTGAATACATAATAGTAAATAAAGTGAACGTATGTTCACTTTGCTTAGCAAATTCCATTTTAAAAGAATGTAAGGATGTGATTGTAAGAGCATTTAATAGATTTAAAGATTTTTATGGCACTTTCAATTGAAAGGCTCCATCAATCACTAAAATCATGACTTTAGAATAGCAAACTGGCGTTAGTCTTTGTTTCATTGGATGGAAAGTTTCTGTGTATGGAGGATCAGTATGACTGCACAGGAGCAGCTGACTTTCACAAGACAAACCAAACCTCACTGATTTCTGTAGACAGGCAGGACCCTACCGGGTACACACAATACCCGGGTACAGACAATGCTGCTAACTAGTAATAAAAAAAGAACCTAATATTTATCACAGGGAACATGTGAAATGTCACAGCGATGAGACCAATAAAGAAGTTTATTTACAGATAAACTGTATATTTCTAGCGATTTACCTGGTAATAGTGAATTATAAATAAAAAAATACATGAATGTAAATCCACATTATGTTCTTTTTCAAATGTATAATATAATACAATAATCTATTTGTGTCTATTATTGTATGGAGAGTTTTCACTAATCAGAAAGAAATGTTTTACATTATTACAGATTGCATTTTTGTACACTTTGTATGTGAAATTGGTTCCTGCTCTGCTTGTTGGACCCAGTAAAAGATTGTTAGAAATATATAGTAGTATATATAGTGTTAGTGCAGGAACAATTCAATAATGGTGGCACCCCTCTTCCAGCCTGTGTGATCAAAGTCTCCTATGACATAAATGGCACATAATAATATCAGGCTGGGCACCCAGGAAACCATCATGTGGGCACTGCCATCTACTTTCATCTCATATTAGAGTTCTATACAGCCCAGTGTAAGGAAATATTTATATTCTTCCCAATTATTGTATTTACAGATCGGCTTTAATGATACAGAGCCCACTCCTCCCATGTAAAGTCCAGTCTCCAAGGACTAGGATAGATAGATAGATAGATAGATAGATAGATAGATAGATAGATAGATAGATAGAGATGGATGGATGGATGGATGGATGGATGGATGGATGGATGGATAGATAGATAGATAGATAGATAGATAGATAGATAGATAGATAGATGGATGGATGGATGGATGGATGGATGGATGGATGGATGGATAGATAGATAGATAGATAATAGATCTGTACATCTATAATAAATAAATGGCTGGGAATAATAACCCGACCAAAAACATTGTTATAATACTAAAAAATATTATTCCATTCCGTTCAAATGTGAGTGCAGAGTGTCCATGTAAAATCCTGTGAATATAAAAATCTACCTATAGGAGCAGCAAGCCTAGATGCAAGGAGCCGTCCGGAGCGGTGATCGCCAATCCCTGGGAGCAGCGCTGTGCCCGGTGGCCCGGAGTGCGGGGGAAGGGGGGGTCAGGTGAGGTCGGGGGGAGGTCAGGAGGAGGTCAGGCATCACCTGGGCGCTGGGTAGGATGGGGCACACTGGCTGTAAGAAGTGGCGTGCGGCTCCTACACTATACATCTATATATAATACCATTGCAGTCTGGCCAGGGTCATACAGGATGCAGATATAAATCGCTCAGGATGACAGCCGACCATTGTGTACTGAATCCAGTTCGGTTCTTCTATGGTGATCCGGTACATGATAAATAGGTCCGGCAGTCCCGTGCACACAATGCGGGGATTTATTCTTGTATTTGGGCGCTCACACAATGTTGGCTCCGGGTGTTGGCTGGCTGCAATGTTTAATCTGTAATTTGTGCTTGAGCTTTACACAGTAAGAAAAGTGCTTTGTGCTGGGGAATGGAAGCCATAAAGGTGACTTATTTACAATGGGCGCTTTATTATTGTTTAAGGAAAGAAGAAAGCACAAGCCGTGATTTAGTGGCCACTGGCTGGGGGCTGGCATCCCATTAAACCTTCCAAAACCAGATGAACACAGCACATCCCCATGGCCATCCCTGGACTCAGGGTGAGGATGTTGGGGCAGTGGGGTTGATGTGCCTCTGATCTGGGATGGGGGGGTGCAGGGCAGTGCTGGGGGCCCAGGATGAGGGGGGCTGGCCGGGCTCGCTACATAGGGAGCAGCCAGAGGGTCTGCAGACTGGGGTAAAGCCCAGGAGAAAGCCCTCTGCCCTTCTGGATTCCATGATGTAGCTGCACTCAGCCAGTCACAGACGTCTTTTTTGTAAACTGTTTATCTTGCAGTCTCCTGAGGCAGGGAGTGGATGCTTTATTTTTATTTTCCTTCTATTTGTTTGCTTTAGATGTTGAGCTCTGTGAGGAAGTTGTAAAAACTCCCTCTGGTGAAAGCTGAGAAGTATGCAGCCTCTGGCTACAGCTCCTCCGGATGGCCGCCAGGGGACGCTCCGATGTTGTGTCTGCCTTAAAAGACTACAGGGCAGCTGGTATGAGTCTCCAATACAGTTCACAGTGTTACCCTGCAAATTAATAGGAGATCAGTGTGATCCTGCCCCATAATAACAGCGACACTATATACCTATACCATTGTCCTATTATATGAAATCCAGGCATGGCAAATATTAAACACAGCAGGTAAATTTGTGGCCAATCTGAGATTGGAAGAGCCTGTTGCTTTTAGTTGGATGATGCGCCTTCTGCCAAACAATGTCAGTTTCAGGCGTTTTCCGTCGTAACATACAAATCAGAGAGCCAGATAAACTTCGTGCACTGGATAACCCATGATGGCAGAAGTGGCTGAGCAGTTGATGACAGAGCCTCCCCATTAGATCTGATCCTTCCAGTGAGCTCCTGCAGGCTTGAAGCCCTCCTGCTGTGCTAGCCATGCTGAGAAGAGGACATGATATATGGGGCTCTCAGTGCCTGGAACTGTGCAGGTACAACAACACAATGACTAAAATCTCTCTCTCATTATCCACTTATCTCCAATAAGAGTCATTTCCATGTTTCAAGGACAAGTACATGGTATAATTTGGAGTCATCTGGGGTCCTCACTGTGTATTGGCCAGAAGGTCCTCGATAATAAGAATGCAGCTGATTGCTCCATAAATATCATATTGTGTGTGTTCCCTGGACTGGAGACTGCTGGAGGAAAGCATGAGGGTTCTCTGCCCAATCCACTGGCAGAAATGCTCTTTATTTTATTCCTAACCCAAACAATATCTTTACAGATTTCTTAGTACTTAATAGATGTGATTTGTAGATATTGGCACAGATTATTGATGAATGTTTGTTGGTGTAGTCAGAGGATTCATCTTTGGTTCTTCCCTGTAAGCATCTAATAAGCACCAGACAGGCGAACCCAACATGGAGCTGATGGTAACATGCCCTCAGTGGCTTTGATACATTTTAGGCTACAAAAGGCTGTAAAAAGTAACAGTCTGGTTTGTCGCTCATTGGGATTCCCCGAGAGCATGACAGCTGTGTGATGAATAATATCCCCTTCACTTAAATAAATGTATTTCCCTTTCTAAATATGTTTCCAGTAATCTTTTTGTGTTTTATGTAACCCTGAATTTTAATAAATAGAACCTCTCCCCTCAATAAAAGGCTTGGACATGTAGCAGCATATGCAGCGGATAAAGTGACATTTTAATATAGCGATGTCCGGTAATCTTACAATGTGGTAATAAAATCAGTGCCATGATGAGGACTCCTTTACAGGTGAATACTCGGCAATGGCAGAATACATATGAAAGGTAAAGACTTGCAGCTCATCGGTCTTGCCCCACACGTTGCAGGCTTTTTTTTATTAGACTATTTTGCAGGAGTTGAAATATTGTCCCTTTAAGACTAATGCAAAGTCACAATGTCTGTATTCACAGATGACCAAATGAACTACAAGTCCCAACCAGCTTTGGGTAGCATTGCTGTGGAGGGGCATTGTGTGCCAGTGAAGGGTTAATCCAAGCAGCTTGTCCGTGTGCTGGTGTGTGACCCAGAAGTGGGGTTCATGCTGGCAGCTCTCACACTCCACATTAGTGAATAGAAGCTAATAAGACATTATCAGATCAGGCTGGGGACTCCTAATTAAAGCAAATAAAAGATATGGAGCTAGGGATGCTGCTGAAACCTGTCCCATCCTCTCCCATATTTCCATCTCTTGTGTTTGTTTTATTGCTGTGCTAGGGGCCCGCTGTAAACAGGCTGCACATTTTATCAGACGAGGAAATATAATTGGAAACCGTGCCCCTTATTAGCTATGAGAAGGAGAGAGCCTGTGTGTGGATCTGTCAGTCATTTTAAAGCAGGAGAACATTACTGGAGTGTGAAGGAATCGTCTCTAATTCACAAAGGCAATCGGGCAGAAAAAGCCCTCAACATCAGCCTGCTAGTTATTAATCAGAGAGCTTTTCCCATACATTGCTATGGAGTATGGGGGTTAACCCCTGCAATCCCCTCTGCCTATGATACATAATTAGCAGGGGGCATCTCCACATCTGGGGGAGGGGACTGTACATTGCTGTGTCCCTAATACAATATTTCTTTATCACAGCTATACAGTCGCAAATATTCGTATAACACAACTTTAAACGTATTACAATATTTGGTATCATAGCTGTACAATTACTGCAAAATTCCTGTGATCACAGCTGAATACTTATTACAATATTCCTGTGTCACAGCTGTTCGGTACAAATATTCTATATCACAACTTAATACTTATTACAATATTCTGCTATGGAATGACTACAATATCCCAGTATTGAGACTGTACGCTTACTACAATTTTCCTTTACACAAGTGTACACCTGTTACAATATTATCCCTTTATTACAATCATACAAGGTCTGTACAATTAATACAGTATTCCTGAATCACAGCTGTATTATTATTGCATTATTCCTGTGTCGCAGATGAACAATTACTAAAATAAAATATTCTTAAATCACAAGTATAAAATGATTTCAACATCTCTGTATCATAGCTGTACAATTATTACAATATTGCTCTATCACAGATATACAATTAGTACAATATCCCCTGATCACAGCTCTACACCTATGATAATACCATATTTTGATTTGATATATCTTTGACTGACAGACTTTTAAAAGCTATTGTACTAAGGTTACACGATTCCTATATCAAAGCTGTACACTTATTGCAATATTATGAACTCACAATCACTAATTATTAGTAATTGGTATTAATCATGATTATTACATGTGTACAGATAAATATAATGTTTATTAGATTTATTGTAATGATCGGATTATATACGTATATATGAGCAAAAGACTTATTTAAGGGAAATATCAGAGTTTAAAAAAATATATAATATGTCTGCATTTTATTTAAATTGTTTTTGAAGGAAAATGGCTTTTTGTTACAATTTCGTAAAAATTAGAAATACAAACCTCGATGAATATTTTTACATCATTAATAAAGGAGACTTCATGTCCATTCAGGCAAACCTACCAATAGATGACATCCTGCCCCATTCCCTGGAATTGTACCGAACCCCTCCCTGGATCTTCATGTACCAGAATTCATGTGCCAGAACGGGTTCATTTATTGGTAGCCGACTAACCAGATCATCTCCGTGTGCCTGTGTATATGATATATATATATGATTTATATGGGAGGTTTATATATGATTTATATATAGGATTTATATATATGATTTATATATTATTTATATATATGATTTATATAGGATTTATATATATGATTTATATATGGTTTATATATATGGTTTATATATGGTTTATATATATGATTTATATAGGATTTATATATATGATTTATATATATGGTTTATATATATGGCTGTATGCATGCAGAGGATAATGGGATGCCTCTGTGTATTTTACTCTTTCTTTGGCACATTTGGGGGGCAGAGAGGGGCCCGGCTTGTTCATGGCCCAGTGAGGAAGTTTTGTTGAGTGTGTTTTTCTCATTGATCAGTCAGTCTTAGCTAATGTAATTATCCCCATCAATAGAAAGCTGCAGAGAGGATCATTATGTGGGTGACGTTGATAAATGATCTTGGCTGAGGCTTTTCTCTCGGGCACCCAGCGCTGACCCTCCCACACATCCAGGGTGACCATAGAAACCAGCAGCCCGGAGGATGGGGGTCCCCTGCCTGGAGCCCCTTCATTCTATACACAGGGATGCTCCGAGAGCCTGGAATGTACAGAGCATTACTTACACAGAGACAGGGATGGAATTATTTCTGGTATGTAATGCTACCTATATATCCAGGAATGGGCTCAACGTTACCAGGCTGAGCAGAAAAAAGCTTGTGCTAGGAAGGAATTTCCAGTAAGAAGAGGCTCATCTCAGCCCTTTCCATCATCTGAATATTTTATTTAAGCAAAATAAGAAATATTGAGAGCAGTAATTGATTCATAATGATTTATAAATCGATGCGTTGAGGCCAAAGGGTGTTTGTTTATTTTGCTTTCTTATTCTGAAGCTGCAGCTCCAGTGAGGTTGGGGCTGTGGGATGGAGGCTGGGAAATGAGAAGCAAGCAGCCTCATCCATCATTCCTGTCAGGGGAGCTGGCTGGGGGAGCAGCATGCAGACTCCCTTCTGTTCTACACCAAAACTATTAATATTAAAATCGCACTTTCCCGGCCATCCCATCCAGCCATTCACACAACACAGCACCAAGCAACAATGTAGCCAACACGCCACATCCCTGCTGGCGCTACTGCCAGGGGCCGGGGACTACCGAGCATCTAGGAGCACAATGTCACAGTAAATGTGTGTGTACTATATATATATCACAGATACTTACTAGAGTATTAGACATAAATTGGTATTTGTGATATTTAGGTGGGTGTGCCAGCCATACCCTAATACCTTATTAACATTTAATAACTCAAAACATTTTATTAATACATTATTATCAAGGTAACTACATACTAATAATTAACACTATATATATATATATGAAAGAAAATATATACACGAATATTAATATATATATATATATATATATATATATATATATATATGCCTTACAGTGTACATGGCAGATGTTTAACAAGATATAGGCATGGTATTGTGTAGTCTCATGTTGTGAGATAATATATATATATATATATAAATGTGTGTGTGTGAGATATAAATATATAAGTGTGTGATATAAATATATATATGTGTGTGTGTGATATATATATATTTATGTCTTTGGTTGACTCTTGGCATAGGATAGACCCTGCTGGGTATAGATCGGGTGGTGGGGTGTATACGGCTCGATGTGACATATACTAGCACATGGAGTGTCGGGTAGATCCCCGGTGTCCCCGGGATGGTATTTGGTTGTCCTGTTCCCGGTGTGGAATTGTCCCGAGTAAATGTCTCCTCCACCCCAGAACAGCTGCTGAGCCGGCCAGCCACCCCTCACTAACAATTTCAATGCCGGGTACAGGGCGATCGGACAGTGTGTGGCCCCATCATGTGCAGCGGAGAGGTGCCGGCTCTTCTCATTATTCGTTTCATCGTTTCCATGTCCTTCTAATTTCTGCCTGTCCGCTAGTTAGGTGAATTCTAGACGAATTATTCGTTATGTGCAGGTTCCCGGTGATCTCTGTGATAAATGATACCCAGTCAGTGTGATCTGCTTGTGTCTAACAAGCAGAGATCCAAGCTCACATGTGTACAAATTATTTCTTGTCCAATATAGAGAACGATGCTGTTTGTTTTTATATTGTTGATTCTTATTTTATGTTTCATGTTTTTATCTTCTGCGTATCCGGTAAAGTGAGAAATGCACTTGAGAAGTTTATCGTTTAGAAACTGGGAAATTCTTGTATTTCTTTCAGGAGAAAATAGTCATATTAGACCAGCAAGTTCTATGCTTCAGCATTTTAATGGCAATTTACTAATATATTCCTAATAAACGGAATGACTAAAAATAGAATGGTATGGATAATACTCATCACAATCCATGTATTATACTCACACAGCCATGTAATGGGTGGTTACAATACGGCTTCTATAAAATCGTATGGTTTCAGCTAAGCATTGAATCAATTGTAGATCTGCTATTTTATAGGGGACATTTCCTCCACAGACTATTATTTCCAAATATTATTGAAGAGCGTCCAAACTCCATACAAAAATGTAATATATTGCAGCTTAGCAGTCAGGCTTTTCCCCTTTGCTTTCACCTGGTGATTCCACATACTGATCCTGCACTCATTTCCCTATTGTATATATGGAGGAAGGTTGTCATACAGGCTGGACTACAAACATGGTGGTTTACACAAGATATATAAGCATTTTGTGCTTACATTTCAGTTCACATGAAGTGAGAAGGATTAACAAGCATTTTCTGTACTTGCTGAAAGTGTTTTAGTCTGACTGGGAAGCGGCAATATATTTTACATTTTTAGTTTGGGGTTTAGAAATGCTTTATAACACATATAAAACGCATACACATTAAACTCTATCCTCATTTTATTGGTTATTTTCATTAAATATTTGGGGAAAAAAAATGTGAGCGGGTGTAAATCTTGCATGCAGTCACTAGCCATTCTTGCCCTGCAGTGTCATTATGTGTGTGAGAGGAGGAATGTGTATTTTCTGTATTGGTGAGTGTGGATGCAGGTTTATTCAGTTGATACATACAGTGGGTATTTTGTGCAGCCCTGATCATTCTTGTGTGACATCATTCCATAATACCAAACTAAACACACACAGAACCCCACAAAAAATCCAAAATGAAATATTTATTACCGCATTTTGTAACACTTTTTTTTCTTTAAACATAAACTCACAGTCCTCATACAAGTATTTAATGTAAATTTGACAAAGCTTAAAGGTAACAGCATTTTTCTCTAATGAGGAACACGTGCTGAGAAAGAAATTATCCATGGACATACAATACCAATCCCACAGCAGGTTTTACTAGGAGAACATTCTTTTTTTCATTTGAGGTAACACATAGAATATCTAACATGAAACATTAATAGAACAAACTCTGAACAAATTTTGTTACAGTATTGTCTTCCTTACGTGCTCAGCCTCACACGCTCACTCATTTTCTGACACGCTCCCACGCACGTCCACAGGCACTCATTCTCACTCATTCACTCTCCAATCTTTGAGTTTACAATTAGGTTCAGTCTGTCATTTGGTGCAAAGACCAGATTGCAGGAAGGCCCCCCCCCCCCCTTGTCCATTTAAGGGGATGTCCAAATTTTGGGGGCACACCATAGGTGCCCCGGCTTGTCCTTCTTGTGTCTGCACAGCTGTCCCAATCAAAATTGTCCTGTAGTGCTGAGGGACAGACAGACAGACAACAGATGTCATCCAGGCCTTGGTATAGCTCCGCGCTGGTCACAGGTAAAAATATTCTGTAGCTTTCCACGGGAGGGAGGGGGTTTCTGGCTAAACCAAGTCATTCATTTGGAAACAACACACATAGTGTGGAAAAAACAAGGATATCTTTTCTTGTCTCTTCTAAAACTATTTAAATCAACAGAAATGTACAAGTTAACTTAGTTCCTATGTTTTATCCTACAGTAGTTATATCTCTGAGTCTTTCTGCTTTCCAGAGGGGACTTGTTTTTTTAATGGGCATTAAAGTGAACCCATGACTTCACATTTGTGTACTTGATTCGTTGGTCCTTTGTTATTGATGAAAAAAATGACAAAAGTTAAAAAAAAGTCACAGCTGTCTGGAATTTTAAAACCGATCAAAGTTTAAAAATCTTGAAAGATTATCTTTGTTATCCCTTGAGGTTCCATAGAAATGATGGGTTTTGGGCAGGATGAGACTCCATGAGCTGGGCTTTAGAAGAATGGGGTGATGGTGACGCGGATGTCCCTGGAAAGGTTAATCCTCCATGTGATGTATGGACACGGCTCATGCTGATGGGACCATTTATGGGTCCATGTCTTGAGGAAGGGCAAAATGTCAACTGTGGAGAAGTGTGAGCTGGTTGTACCAAACTGATACTCATAGGACCACCCTGAGAAAGACAGTCCCCTGGCATGTCCTGCAGACCTGAAAAACAAAAACGTAGTCAGGGCCTGTGTCACACATACACGTACAAAGCAATTATGGGGTTTGTTCACATTCACTGGTGTGTTTAAGCCCTGCCACCTAGAATCACACTAAAAACCATTGGTTTATTATAAAGAGACACAGACAGACATTTTTCCTGGAGTCACTGCTGATAACTTTTAAAATGATATGATTGATTGTGTCATTATTTTCTATGTAAATCAATATATTTTATGCTTAATGTATAATTATTATATCACGGAAAGATCCATTAGATGGAAAAGCACAGTTTCTGAGCATTTGCTTTAATAGATCCCATACCCATATTATTTTAACAAATATCTATCCTCTGTACAGAAAAATATGTACACAGCCAGACTCAAGTTTCTGTAAAAACGGGTCATTTCTTACGTTAAGTATGACAATGTAATATGTTAGTATTCAGCTATAAACGAGATTCTGTTAAAATGGTAATAGTCTATGTGTCGTAAATGAGATGTGGGTGAACAACAAGTAAATGCTTGTAAAACTATGATCTGCCATTTCTGAGGTATCTTTGTGCCAATTTGGCTAGGAATGTATAACTACATTCACCACAAATGTGACTAGAAATATGACTTTAACTTGCTTGCATCAAGACTGAAAATCTCCCTCTTTGTATAATTGTCCCAAAACACATGGGCTTTGTAATCCTTGTAAATGTGATTTTATTGTACTAAGAATTTATTTGTGCTTAGATAAATCTCTCTAGATAAATCTACAATTCAATGCAAGTTAACCAACTGAATTTTTAATATTAGAATAAGCATATTACAAACTGATGTGTACCGAAGCCCATAGAACTTTACAAATAGTCTGGATATTTAATTTGGGTATAAATACTACTTTTCATATGACATTGTGCAAAGTGCAGTAACTTCTAAAACCAGTTTTATGTTGTCATTTAATAATTTAGAGGAATCAGAACAATGAACCATTATACATGTGGTTTAAACTGCCCACAGACATCAGACACACAAGCACAATGTGACAAGACATGTTTTACATTATAAGGTCTTTTCATAGACATATAGATTTGAGTTGGTCACATGTTTATGGCAGGGGGAGGTAGCACTGATTAGGCACTTCTGAAACCAACTTATCCTGGGAAAAACAGTAGTAATTTGTTGGGAAAGAACCTGGCAAGGAATGTATGGGATGGCTGGATCATGTTGACATGTCTGTCTATTCTTTAATGGCTTGAATTATTTGTATCACGTTATTCCCTGATGCCCTGCATGTTTGATTTTGCCCTGAATAAATGCCTTTATTATTTAATTACACTTGTATATCTAAAACCATAATGAGGTATAAATTAATAAGGGCACACTGTTGCTTTTCAAATAAGGCCAACATTGAATTTGCAAGAGCTGAGTTTCTGTGTGGACACTAAGGGTACGTACACACGTGCAATAATTGTCATTGCAAAACGAACGATTGACAACCGATCAATGAATATGCATGAATATTTTGAATGATCGTATAGTGCACGATTCTGTACATGCTGTAACGATACAATCGTTCAAACATAATTCACCAATAATGTACACACACTAGATACCAGTGGTGCAGGTAGTGACGTGTATTAGAGAAAGTGTATCACAGAACTATCCACGATCACTGAGCGACTGTAAACACAATAGATTGCGAACAATCGTCGCCCAATCAGACCTGCCGAAACGGTCGTTAGTTTCCAGTGACTTTCCTCTTTCGCCAGCGTCGTTGGCCAGTCGTTGTGCACTTTTTTTGTTAAAGATTATCGGCTGATCGGTGGTCAATCATTCGTTTCCAAAGACAATTATTGCACGTGTGTACGTAGCTTTATGTATTAGACCTTTGAGAAGATTCATTTTGTAAATCTTGCACTTACACTAAGGGACTTTGCTACAACTAAGGACCTCAGGAGACATAATTGAATGGATAAGAATGTTTGGTAATTTTTTACAGCCTCTTTGTGTAAATTTTCTGATTCTTTTAGTTAAATAGGATAATTTAATCACAATCTCTACAAAATTGACCATGTATGCAACCAAGGTTATTTCTACAACTGATAGATATCGACCCAGACAGCAAGCAAGGCAACATGAAATGACTGAATTTAGCATGTATGACTTCACTATACAAGCACCTCCATTTTCCCTGGTGCCATCTGGCCTTATCTTAGTAACAGATATTTTAACTCGTATACATTTATTTTATGTATGGACACATAAGTATGGCCGTATAACATTAAACAACTATAACATTTCATAGCCAGGTCGGTCAAAAACAATCCTGCAATAGTGAACTGCCAACAGGCTGTTGTGGAAATATTTAGCCTGAGCTTAGGCACCAGGACGTGTGCCTGCTTGCCTGCTAGTCACAAAGTAACAAAAACTCAATCTAGATAAGAAATTGTCATATAAAGCATTTCTATCAAGGTAAGATAGCTGTTGATTTCATGCTATCATACTAATAGGCATTTACCTAATTACCTAAAAGTGTTGGGCATAGTCATCTCCACTATGCCCCAATGTGGAGGGAGGGGCAACATTATTTTTTTTCCAGACTGTGATGTTGTAATATGTGGTATATATTTGTTAATTTTATTATCACAATTCCTGGTGCCATCTAAACACAATATCCCAGGCTGCATCGCTAGCCCTGTGTTTGTTCTAGCCCGGCAGTCTAGTCAATGGATGATGATAATTAAGTACCAAATATACCATATTGTGTGGCTGCATAATCAAATCAAGAGAGGATAATATTCCTCTGTATTAAGCTATTAATGTAATTGGTCATGAAGCATAAAATATGTTATGTAATTAAATAGGCTAGAAATTATATGGCCTATATTAAGAATTATCCAAGCTGAGAAAATGTTTTCTCTATGGCCGTTATAGGGTACATTGCTCTCTGTTTCCTGACTGCATTTGTAAAAAGAAGGAAGAAAAAGGGAAATTGGTTTCATCGCTGGATGTCACGGCAGCCCCCTGAGATCGCCTATGAAATGTTGGCCTCTATTTACATATACAGAATGATTTAATCAAGGTACGTCTTCCTATATTCGGCCTCATTAAACAAAGAAGTTTCAATGTTATATGCAATTCTGTCTGCTCTGCTGCTTTCAGCCAAGGGGATGAAACTGGCAGCGTTACACATCTTTTTTTTATACGTCAAAAACACTTGAAGCTTTAAAGTCTAATGGATTTCTTAATCCAAGTGCAGTCATTCAGCCCTCAGTGAAAAATCCATTGCTTCATATACAGTTACTTCTAAATGTTTCTCCCTTTAAATATATTGACTGTCTTTCTATTTCGTGTATCAGACTGGATACAGGAGAAAAGAATATTAAAATAAATAATTACAAATAACCAGGCAGAATGTCCCCAACGAAGAATCACTGGTGCCACTTCTGTCATACACAGTCCCTCTGTAATGGAGAGACTCTTAATCTGTGCATACGGGATAATTTGGGCATCCATCCAAGACTGACAGATTCATGTCACTCAAAGGACAATTTCACTGGCCCCAACATCTCCCAGTTTTAATCTGAAACAAGTTTCATTTTGCAGAAGGAATTTAATGCCCTGGAAGAGGTGTCACCTTCAGGATGTAGGTTTAGAGAGGACGTTGTGACAAAGGCAGCCTAGCCCCTTCAGGTGCATAGTAACATAGACTGTGATCTTATATAGAAATACACCAAAGGCTGATTAAAGATTTCCATCTTTCATTATTCTGCTGCATATGAATTTCACCTATTCTGGGTTCATGCGCATTAACTCTGGGTCAAGGATGGACCTCAAGCAGGCCCAGAAGCAGTAGTGCTACATTGCACAAAGAGACTCATTTATACCAAAAATGGAAGTGCTGAACACTGCAGTCTATTAGAGATATGTGGAAATTGGAGATTGTGAAAATCTTAGATTCATATGATTGGTATATATTTTGCCTAAATGCGACACATGTTGATCTTCATTTAGTATATGTGCAGTTGTTATGCATATCATACTTACTTCCCCCCTGTTAGTGATAGCTCTGTAGAATGATCTTTACATATAGTGCCACTGCCCATCCATGCCCATGTTCATGCCCATTCCACTCATAGGACCTATAAAACAAAAAATGAATGTAAGCACAACAGTGTACCTGGCACACTATAATGAAGTTTTATTTCCATCACAGTAAGATTGCAATCTGAGTGTATTCTGCTCCACACCATTCTACACACAGTTGCTAAAACATAAATGAATATTGAAAAATGTAATCTTTTTAAATTGCACAAAGGGCAAAAAGTTTTGCTCAGCGCAGTGTGTAGTGAAAAATGGAGCCTGTCATTCTCCACCAGGTACAAACAACACATGTGATGCACAGTTCTTCTTTATCCTCTCTGACAATGTCAGAAAGTTACTGGATGGTAGCCTTAGAGGTTCAATAACTTAGCCTAACCCTTACCCTTATAGAGTTCATCAAAAATGCACAAGTGACCATGTTCTCTAGGCCTATTAAGGATAATATTGACCTGCATCTGGGTATACCTGATCATCTGCAGCTAACAGCAATACCATGGGATCAGAACTATGCCAACATTTATAGTACTGGGTAAACATGATTCCAGGACCTGGCATCTCATTTTATAAATCAGTGTTTTCCAACTCTAGTCATCCTGTCCACTCATTATATCTGTACTAGATTTGCTAATAATAATTATTAGGTTAAATATTTAGTATACTTGTTACTATCTGTGCTTCAACCTGGGCTTCTGAAAAGCATGGGTTGAACACCTCAATGACCATAATGACCAATAACCAGGAATGATTTCCAGGTATCTGAACAGTAGAAGAAGCACACAGTTATTATTCTACATGTGATACTGGAGAGATGTGGAAACATGACTTGTTATTGTTTTCTGGAAACTTGTTTAAAAAACATTGCTGTAAGATCACTTATGCTTGTATGGAATGCTGATGGGGTGACCTACTGAAGATCTTCCCTTATTCTCCATCCTCTGAGAGCATTGTCCCACAACCTGCACAGTGCTGAGTAAAGACAACCCTGTAAAAATCACCTTACGTGATACATGACAAGCAATAAGAAAAAGTTGAGAGGGAGGAAGATTGTTTGGAAAACATAATGGAGCTCCAGAGGCAAGCATAATTTTTTATTCAGCGTCCACCCATATATAAATGATTTCATTAGAGTGGTGACATTTGAATTCAAATACTTATGATTTGTGAACCCAGGGAAATACATTATGGATATTTTTTTGTTTTGAATACAAAGTGCCGCAAACCAATTCAGTAGTTTTGTTTTAGGTCATGGATCAGAAAAGTTTTTGCATTTTAAGCCACTAAGCGGAGACTGGCCCATACTTCATGATAATGGATAGCATGCTCTGATTTAACAAAGATCTGTGTAGTGATATTTTGTATCTTTTGGTTTGTAAACCAGAGAATATTACATAAAATGTCCATTGCTGCTGGTCATAGACCATAAATCACGGGTTTAAAACCTCAGAAACAGGTCAGTATACAAGAACAATATCTTACCTGCAGGTCGGATCCCCATATGTTGCTGACCATCCAACACAAAACTTCCCATTGGCTGTCCTTCCGGACTATATGCTGCTCCTTGGCTCACTGAAGGATCAAGAAGAAAACCTGATTGTGGTCAAACGTGGACACAGAGAAGAAAAAAGAAGAGAAGACATACCGAAATATCAGCAAAGGTTCCAGTTTCAGGACTGAAACACAAACTACAAACCAACAGAAACATGACAAGCAGAAAACAGCCAGTATATACAATACGGGAACTATGTATATCTTCATGTAAACTATATACACACACACACAACAAGGAGGTCAGCTCTATTAATCCATGTCATTGCCCACTATTAAAGATCAGATTAGACTTTTTTTAGTAGAGTTGTTGGAGGTTTTGGTATAATGTGACAAAACTGATAAGCAATATCTGCTCAGTGAAGGTTACATCATGGAATTATCTGTCCTGTCTGCATTTACACAAAGGAGGCCCAATATACACATGTTCACATTAAGGCTTCACTTTTTTGAGTTTTTTGTCAGCCCCTAAAAATTATAATACATCTTGTGATAGTCCACCAAAACTTGATATTTCATCTTCAGAATAATAATTGCTGATGGAACCACTCAACACCTTCATATGCAAGGGTCTCACCACTGACATCCCAAAAAGAACGGACGCGCCAGTGGCAGTTCAACCCATGAGAATCCACTATAATCCATAGCATCAGTATTGAGTGAGCGGACTCTTTAAACAAGTTTATCAGAGACCCTGGTAGCTAAAAGTTAAAATCTAAATATCTAACAGCAGCTCTTACAAATGATGTGTGTGGTTCTGTGTTCATTAGAACATGCACTGCAATTCCAGTCATTTGTTTGATGCAATTCATAATGGGAAAAACTCTTCCAAAAGATGTCTGCCCCCCACTCCTCACCCTCACAATTGCCCCACATACATTCTCACATCTCACACCTAAGAAAAAGCCTGTGTTAAAATGCAATCCCAGAAAGTTGTGTGTGAATAGGCTCTGAATGAATACACACAATAGGCTGCATATGGGAAAGACTTCCTTATACTGCCAAGAACTGTTAGATGGCACCAAGCAGAAGAAATTAGTCATTTAACCCTTTAATGTTGAAAGCACCTGCTCTAGCCACACAAGAGTTAAAGTCTATCCCAGTGGCCTGGTACTTTGCACCAATTAGTGGTTTGTAAGAAGGAGGGGATGCAATTGTACTGAGAGCATGCTGGAAATCTCCAATTAGCACCAATTAGCTGCTCCCTATGGTGGGATGCTGGGACTTAAAGGGGGTGAGATTGCCCCCTCTTCTTGTCCTTACTGTCTCCCAGAATGTCTTGCTGTGGCATTTTATTTAATGCACATTGAACCCCTTCTGTTTCACAAACCTTTTGGCAGCTTAGAAGTTCCTTAAATTTAACCAGTTCATTGTCAGAGCCAGGGAGATAGCAACTGGTTTGCTTACCTGCTCGATTAGACTGGTCAATCATAGGCTGAACTATCCGTCTTCTGGCATTAATAAACCTAAAACACACAAGGGGAAATGCATGTCATTATATGCAAGGTATAAAACACATCTCACAAATAGTTTTAAAAGAAATCTGATTAAAGAATTTGACTTTAAAAAAGGTGCCTATGATTGCTTTGCTGGTACAGAGAATGTTATAACTCTACGAAGGGGAACTTACATCATATGCAATTTAAAATAATGAAAAAAGAACCTCATTTCAATGTGATTTATTTCTATCACTATGTATTATTGCCCCTTTTTATGTGTTAGCATACAAATATGGAGACATATGGAAACTGATGATGTCACAGACACAAAAAAACCAATGTTAGAGCACTTGTTAAGTGTTAATGGTACATTGTAACTACATACAAGTGATCTTTCTAGGCAAGCAATGTTGATAAAAAATGAGTGAAATACTAATAGTTACTCATACCAACATAGAATGACTACTTGAATGTTCTACCCTAAAACTAGAATTTGCTTTACAGGTATGAAAACAAGGAACATCTTGCTGTACTGCCTTGAGTATGAGTCCTTTAGAAAATATTTTTCAGTCTTTGAATTAGCTAGCATTTGATTGTTTTTATTCATTCACTGCTGCAGCCCAATAGCAATCTCTTGTTTTGTTTTTAACTTTTGTTTCTAAGTATAAGTTTAACAAAGTATGAACACTTAGTTCCCAGAAAAGATGTTTCTGATTTTGAAGCAGGCCAGAAGCCCATCCCTTTCTGATCTTGCAGCATAAGCCCACTCCCCACCCAGTCCACCCTAAATGAGGTCCAGGCTTTTTGTTTTCACATGGCTTTAGCGGGGTCAGAAGAGACATCCATTAAACTGTCTCATGTTTTATTGCCAGCCTTACAGAGGCTATAAGACCTCCTCCCCTTCTGCCCAATACCCACCACCTCCTGCTGACCCAAACTTTTTAAGCCAGGGGTCATACAGAGGTTAGTGCCAGCTTGGGTTGACTTCTAGTGTTAACTGGTAGCCCTGAGAAACACAGTGTTTTAAAACCTTGCTACCTTTCCACATAACAAACATTATAATGTTGAAAAAAAACAAAGATTTGTTATGGTGTTTTCTTTTTTACTTAAACCTGAATAAACATGATACATGGGCACTAACTCTACTCACAGTACCTTATTTACACATCGCATCTAGGACACGGTTTAAAACCTTGGGAATAAATGTTTTACAAAATCATATTCAGTCAGCTTGCAATGGTAACCAGTGTTTGTCTCCCATCATTCCGGGCAGCTAAATATTCAGGTAATGTAAAAACAAAACATAAAAGAGAAACTGCTCAGATGTTTTTGACATTTGCAGACAGGAGGGGTAAACTATTTGTTGGCTTCATGAACATTGTTGTTTTTTGCATTTTCTTACAAGTGGTCACTAACCGTTTGGCATGCAGATAGATCATGTAGTGGATACATATAGGCAGTTGTTTTGCAAATTATCATAGTATTTATGGTAAAAGAATAACATAGAACTTCAAAGTTGGACTAATCTCTGTATCTACTTTCACATTGCTGTTGGTTGAAAGTATCAAAGACTAACTATTCCTATCAGATTTTCTAAATCTGGAATCTCCAAGGTTCCCTTTATAGTTCATAATTTTCAGTTCTCTCCAGGGACTTGACAAAAATTGTGTGCCCTTATAGTGTTTTTTTTTTCACTGCAATTTTCCCATGTGTTTTACTACACAGGAAAATGAATTAAAACCAAATACATTTTTTTGGTGGTGTGCACACTGGACTGTTGGTCTGAAGAACATAGTGTGGTTCCATTAGCTTTTTTTGAACTGTGTCTGTAAGGTACACCTTTCATCTCGGTGAACCAGTTTTAATTCACTGGTATGTACTGCAGATAGGTAAACAAAACACTCCACATGCTTCTAATGCTCTTACTGGTAATTTAGACAATAACAGACATTGGGAAATGTGCACTGATAGTGGTCAGTGAGTAGCAGATTGTCACCACTGACCTATGTTACTGAACCCCTTAACGTGCTGTTTAGTACTTTTTTTTCTGACTGAATGATTGGGTAGTCATGAGAATAAGATGGACTTTTTTCTATACACCTAACATGAGTTGAAGTAATGTACCACTGAAGCTGCTGGTAATTCAGTCAGTGACTAACGCTGAATTAGGGGGTCTAACGCTGTACTACCGAACAAAGGGGTCTATTAGGAATGTGTGGGGGAAGACAATGACAGATTTATCAGCTGTTAGACAGTGAAGGGTTAAAGGCGCCAAGAGCAGTGCTTAAACCTGGACCCAGGGGGCTGGCATGCACCATTTCTGTTTACCAAGACTGGTGTGAGGAGAACTGGGTGTGTATCCTTTATATTGACATGTGTTTAGTATTAAGTACATAGGGGACTTTCCCTCCACCTCCTTCCTAAAAGTAGGTAGTAACGGTCCCCTATTTGACAAGGACATGCAGAGCCATAAGTCACAGGGCCGTTAAGGCTGGATTTAATTTAGATGGTAATCCCAGAATGAGTGCCTGCAATTTTTCATGTTACCTTAACTGGTAATTGTTGCCATTAATCCTCTGTGTTTTGAGTTAAACAAATAAAAGGTACTAGTATAAAGCAGACCTGCTTAGACCCCGCTCTACACCTCATATGGATTAAAAACATGGCCGCTCTTCAAGGGTGCACACTTAGGGGATCGGGGTCTCCTTCCACAAATAAGAATTAATCATGTTCCTAACAATTGTTTTGCTGTTTATTACCGTTGGGTCAGTAAACCCATTTCTGAGAAGCCAGAGATCTATTTAAAAGAGAAAGAATGATGTGAAATAACACATAGTACCCAATCTGATATCCATGTTGTTTTGTGAGATCAACCAAAGATAAACTAGTTCTAGTCACTTACTACACTTATGTACAGGGGATTGTATAATTAGCCTAGCTCCATAAACTCTGCTTTTACATCTATATATGTCATAGGTTTTTCTAAAACGATTGACAACTGTACTGACAACACAGAAACCATAAACTGAAATTAATATTCCAGCACTATCTAACATGTAGATATGTAGCAAGCTTCCATTTATCCAACAAAGACCCTCTGAGGCCTGCAAACCATTAGGGATCCCCACCCCCAGCACACCTCCAGCTAGGCACTCAGGCCTGTCTTCAAACAAGCCATTAAATTGAGGGTTGAAGGTTCAAACAAGGGTCATTTCTTTGGATACTACACAGAAATGTTTAGTAAACTGGGAGCTCTCCACTGATTGCCCTCCGCCATATGTGCACTAAGAAGGGGCCAATGCAGAGAAAAAGATATAGCTCCACAATTACCATGGTGTGCAATTCGGGGTCTTCTTTGTGGAAATTAAACCTACTGTACAACAAGGAACAATTCTCTGTTATGAAATGATTTTGAGACTTGGCTTTTGAATGTAGTATTTTCATATAGCAGGGAGCCTTATGGGAATATAATGAATAGAGAATGTCATGATGGCTTTTTAAGCAACTTTACAAAAACAATAATGACTCACTTGCTTCTGGTCATTACTGCTAAGCAATTTTAGGCTCTGATGTATGCGTGTATGGACCCCAAAAGTATTAGTTTGCTCCTGTGTGTATTTATATGTACAGTTCAGGATGTCAGGATTAATATACTAAAAGTAAGGACTAGCCAAATTTTTGAGTATATAATTATCATAAGGAAAAAGTAATGCTTTTTTTGTTATTGATAGTGGTATGAACAACATGAGGAGACAGCTGACAAACTGGGTCAGCAATAAATACACCTGCATAAATTCATCTTTACTTGATGTAACTGCTACAGGGTGCCACTGCCCAGGTGGCATCAGAAAAGGCGGATGTACCAGGGCCTACGCTTGCTGGGGGTTTTGCATAAGAAAGATGTATGCCTGCTAACAAGGCAGCAGCAGGTCCAAGTTTCATCACCCTCCATGCTTTTCATATCAACATGATTTGCATACAACTGGCCTTTTTCATTTGCAGCTTTGCTGGGCAGGCTAAAAACTCTTCAGTAAATGTTATGTTATTGGCACAGATAAATTGTATGTATAGTGTAACTGTCATTGCACAACTGGTATGATAATACATATTCGTCATACAAACATAAAAATAAAACAGTTTAGCTGTAGTTCTGAGCATATCGTAAACCACCTGCTCTAAAATATAAAGTTACTGATCACAGACGAGTCCCAAATGAACATAAATCTTTTATAAAAGTCATGAGTTCCAAAGAGACATGGAATATATTCTTTATTGTACAAAAACAGTTGTTGTCTTTACACAAGTTTTTACTTTTAAGTATGTACATGCTTTTCTTTTCAGTGCTATTGCTGTTCAGAATGACTGATGCACTTTGACAGCATAGGTTGCTGTTCTGTAAAATGTGGCATCTTGCTTCCTATGGAATGGCGCATGTTCTATGCTCATTAATATTACCCGATTGTCTACCTGTTTTTTTTTTTTTTTTCATCAGTCAGCATTGAGGACAAAATTATTGTGGGTGGACACCACAGTCAAAAGCAGCAAATGAGCTGAACATCAATACCAATGAACAGTACAGGGTATACAAAGCCTAAAGGGGTATGTGAGCACAGACAATAAATTTATCTTTGCTCCATTTTCCCTGGGTATTATACCATTTAAAGCATTTTTATATCCATTTTGTAAGCGCAAAAAAGTTAGTTTCAATACTGTCGATATAAATACAGTAGGTGTGGTTTAACAAAAAGACAATCGGCAGCGCTGATATAAAACAGTCCATCAAAATGCAAAAAAGGCTGTTAGTCTGGAAGTTAGGGGCTCACTGCATTTTTGACAAATCAACAGGTATTTTTTCTCTACCTGCAGGGCGCATGTATTGCAAAGATGTACTGCATATAGATGGTTTTTGCACGTTTTTGCACTTGAATTTTTGGCTTGTAACCAAAAAAACTTTCACGCCTTGCATCATGTATTTTTATTACATATGTGTCAGTGCTGTGGGGCAAGTGCATTTGTTTGTCTGTGTTTGCACCTTGGTGTACTAAAAATGAATGGCATACACAGAACCCTGTTGTACGTGTATTAAATGTTCATAACAGTGTTTCTCAATTAGGGATCCTCCAGGGTTTGCTAGGGGTTCCTTAAGCAATCAGAAATTTGTGCCTCTCAGATCATGGATCTTTTTGGCTATTCTTTACAAAGGCCAGAAGTGTACGAGGCATTCTTCCTACTGACTACTACACTAATATACTGTGAGCTTTGGATACAGTAAATTTAGCAAATGTTCCCTGAAGACCTTAAAATTATTTCAGGGGTTCCCCTATGTTAAAAATGTGCGCACACAAAGGTTATTTACTTTTACTGACCGTTACAAATTTCTATAGTTGGGCGTTTTTAAAATATTGAGAATTAAATATCTAGTTATTTATCAAACAATCTAAAAATCCTTTAAACTAATTTCTACACAGGTAAAGATATATAGTTTTTAGATATTGTTTTACTGTTATGTGTTGTTTTATTAACTGTACCCTATACTTTTTTTGAACACTGATCATTTTATTTCAATTTGTGTGTATGAGGTATGAATACCTTAGATTTTAACATTACATCACATGGAATAGGACATCTATCCATGCAACTGGTGTAAAATGACAATATTTGTACATTTTTACCCTCTTCCAAATCCATGGCGGTCATAGATAAAATGCAACAGGGAACTTAGTGAGAGCCAAAGTAGAACTTGTTCCTATTTTAACGGACACAGAAAAACAAAATAAAATGCCCACGGAAAAGGAGCAATTACAGAGTTCATGCTTTGAAGAGATGAAGGTGAGTGTGCATGTCCTTAGCCTTTCTAGCTGTGATTAGCTCTGAGGAAGATATTTTCTAGGTCTCTGGGAGAAATCTCAGGGCCAGATGTTACCTGTCCATCAAGTAGCTGAAGTGGACAAGTAGGCTGGAAGGGAGCATGTCAGCTCTTTGATCTGGGATACAGGAACGGCTGATTTATGGAGTGGAACTCTGTTCATCCGTTCTGTTTTACTTTCTGTCCTAAGGCAGAACCACATATTGCAGAGAGAAGGGAAGAGAGAGGTAGGGAAAAAATGCACCCTTCTTTACAACATCAACAAGCTCTGACAACTGAAACAGGGTTTTTCTTGGCCTAAACAAAGCTTGCAGGCATATCCTTTGATGCTCCTGTTTTCCCCCTTGTGCTTGCTCTTTCTCTCTCTCTCTGTACAGCATACTACTTGCTGTTTAATTCAGCTCCAATAAATGGAATGGACTGTGGCCAGTATGCCTGGGGCATCAATACACCTGTGTGTTCAGGATGTCAGTGCACATGGGAGTGTGAGAGCTAAAGCCAGTTCAGTGATAGCTCTACCTGGACAGACTGACTTTATACAGGACCACCACTTCCAGCTGGGATGTCAATGACTCTCTCCAGATTCCTTGCTCTTTGAGTTGTATAGGTTAAACTGAACAACCTTTACAGGAAAGTTCTGGCTCCGATAACAGCAATCCTACATATAAATACTTTATACCTGGATTAAAACCTTAGATGGAAAACGTGTATGGGCATTCTTGTTTTTCCTGTTTCCTTAAAATTATATTAGTCCTCTCAGACAACTTGACTTGGTGCCATATTAAATTCATACATATCCAACAGTAAGGGACATGGTGTGTATAGAGATAGTCTATATATTGCACAGAAGAAAGGTAGTAAATAGTTTAATTCCTATTTCTCTTTGGTGTTTACTGTTTACTTGGTGTTTTTGCTGTTTACAGTTTTTTTCCACAGTGTACTATGCAATATTGTAGAATATATTCAATTAATATTTGTGGTTAATTAAAAATGATCATTCACACTGATGAATATGTTACATGCTGATTTTTAGCATTTAAGGTACTATTCATTGATCTCAGGTGATGTATAAAGGCTAATATTACGCTCTAGGGAATATATATCAAGCACCACAACATTCCTACTAAGTTATGGCAAATGATTGGTTGAACCAATTTTTCTCCCAAATCGAAACAATATAAATCAAATAATTGGGTGGATGGACAATTAAAGATGCAAACTTACAAAGCTGATACAAACCAATAGTGAATGCCTGAACCCCCAACCTACAATGACCTAATAGTAGATCTGGCCTGCTCTAGTACATCTATCAATACAACAGAGGCAGTTTAAGAAAAGTAGACCCTCTTGCCATTAACCTCTATTACATTCACAATTGCTGTGCCAATCTTGAAGAGCGCAAATAGTAATTTTCCTTGAGAGCAATGTGTAATGCTGTAATTCAGATAAGATTGCTCTCCTTGCTCCACCTCCAATAGCTTCTTCAGGTGCTTCACACCCATCGTTTATTCACCCTTCATATATTTAACAGCTAAAAAATTACTGAGGGAGATGTGCTATATACAAACAAATGTCAATCCCAACAAACTGGGCATTTTTTGTGTTACACCAGGATCCAAGTGTGGTATGTAAAAAATAGCAAATCATCACTAGCAATCACTGCAGTGAATAAAGAAAATTGTATTATGATGATTCTGGCCAGTCTGCATGTCCTTGATGGATGAAGAACCCACCTAAACTGTGTTAAATGCTACAGACTTTCCAGGTATTTAAATATGGAACTCTGTATATAGGAGTGTCTATACACTTGCTGATTGGTTGATATATCCACATAAATTCTTCAAAGGGTCGTTTTATACATATGTGCTACAACTTGGAACTAAATGTGATTTTTTGGGGATTTTATTTCATCACACAGTCTATTACAACAAAGTGAAAAAAAAAACTAATTTACCATTTACTATGAAACCCCTAAATAAACCCTGTAGCAACCAGTCACAACTAGAAAACAGGTTGTTGAAATGAATCCACTTGAGTGCAATTAAAGCGAACCAGTATTTTTAAAACCATGGATGCTGACACTTGTTGTAATAGGTACTCCATGGCTGGTATCACCATTCTGGATTTGCCAACTAGAAATTCTAGCTTGCAACGGATCTAGACAAGCATGCAGATAGTGAAGTCTTACAAGTCCAGACGGTTGCTCTGTGATTTTTTTA
The DNA here is from genome assembly GCF_032062135.1 of Pyxicephalus adspersus. Lineage (NCBI taxonomy): Eukaryota > Metazoa > Chordata > Amphibia > Anura > Pyxicephalidae > Pyxicephalus > Pyxicephalus adspersus. Next base: position 21,539,829 of record NC_092869.1, read on the forward strand.
GGTAGCTAAGCCTGAATGAAGTCAGTATTGGAAGCTCCCATATCTTAACTCTCACAGGGGGCCCTTTACCTTCCTTACACCTCAACTTTGTAAGCACAACACTGACAAAAAAATTGCTAATATTCTGCAATAAGTCAAAAATTTAATAGCCAAATATAACACTGAGTTATTATTTTTTTATGTTTTACCCAGTGTGTAAGCAGAATGGTTTTGTAGCTGAAGCCATTACTTAATCCTCAGTATAAAAGGAGGATATTGGCATGACCTGTAAGTGAAATTGTTTACAAAGGGTTAGGGGGCAGTGCAGTGGTCAGCACTTCCTGAGCTTTCATATCATCAGCTAGAAGGGCAGATACAGAAAGGCTATAAAAGGATAGTGGAAGTGTTCAAGTGTATTGATTAGTCTGGCTCAGTACCAGCTCCACAATGGTGCCAGGCCCCAAGGGCTGTAGTTTCTATTCAGGGTCCTAACCTCCAATTAAAGAAAATGTGTTAGCTGCAAGGAGATCAGCCCTATGAAAGGTCCATAAACAGTGTGGGCAGCTTCCAAAAGCCTCAAAAAACTGACTGGCACATAAAATTTGCCACAACAATAGCCTGACATCAACTGCAAGATAAAGCAAATCCTGATCTTAGCACTGTTTCTAATTGTATCAGTCTGCAATTTTATGTGGAGCCTCCGGCCAGTGGATGTGGAGTTCCAAGACCCAGTGTATCAGGGGCTTTGTTTTTAGCTAGTATGTGTAGGCTTCTAAATACCAAACGAGCTGAACCGACATCCGGAGGACTCTCTGCTCTAAACTATCAGAAGGCCAACAGCACCAACACTTTAAGCCCAAATCCAGCCAACATTTTCTATTTAGTTTTAGATAGCGCTAGGAAATATATGTTAAGTTTTTATTGTCATCTTTCTCGGAACAAGAACTGATCAAAAATCTCTCTGGTAGATACACACAGACAGAAACAAATTTTAGTGGTAGAAAACTGCTAAAAGGAGCTATAGAGTGCACAAAAATGCAACGTATCACAATAAAAACAATCCAGTCCCAATGTGAATGTCTATGGGGAGAAGAATGCAACTAACCCACCAATGCCACATACATTTTCAGTAAAAGAAAGCTAAAAACACATGCACCTTCACCCAAAAATGCACAAATGCTCACCATGTAATATAACAATATGTGTATGAAAGATACTCTGGCACAGAGATGGATTAAAAATCCCTCTATTATACTGTAAAACATTTATTGTAGTTAAAACCTATTAATTCACACAATAAAAGTGTTCTATGGTATTATTGAGCTATAGGAGCATATTGCTAGATTTCCACAGGTATGTTTATCAGTTGCCAGGCGGGATTATCTGGCGTGGGCGGGACAAATAGGGAATTTATGGAGATGATGCTGGGCTTATCCTCAGGAAGTAATTTACTGATGAAATACATGGAATATGTTTTACCTTGTGACACCATCACATGGTAAGTGCTGATTCGAGCAGTAAATTAGCTGGGTTTTGTTCATGGAACAGCAGGAATCATTAGTAGCCTGTGATCTATGGATTAAGGTGGCACAAAGCAATAGCCAACAGTGCAATGTTTGCAAAATGTAATTGTTTTATCAGCTATAACTATAATTAGTGTTTGGGAGACAACCATGCCCCCTTGATACACAATGTGAGGACATATTTACCCAATGGAATCACACTGGAATGAAAAACTTGCCATAAAATTGTCTTGAATTAGGCAGTAATGAATTGCTAAGGCGGGGCTCTGCATATATATGGGGGTGTTTTACATGAAGAAAGGGAATCCTTACTTCTAGCATGCCCCTGACTTGGAAAGTTCACTGATTTGCAAAGAGCATAGCTCAGCAATGAAATATAAAATAACCATAACATTTCAATGGCTTAAAGGTCAAAGATAATATTAACCCTCACCCACACTAAATTAATGTCAGTGGCAATGAAAGGGTTAGATTTTTTGCTCATAACTAGGCTGAGTAATCCTGTGCTGTACTTTAATTTGGTTTTAATTTTATGAGCCTCGTTTTAACTGCTTGCCTTACAGACCTTTATTCCTTACAGGAACAGTTACCTCATAAACACAAGATCTGCCGCTTCCTATACACTTTGCCTTCCACCTCAAACTGCATTTTCCCTTCTCTCCCTCTCTCTCTCCCATTTTTATTACTATGGCCTTTTCCATTTTTTCTGCTCCAAGCCTGGGACACAAATCTCGCTGCTATTGCAGTGTGTGACATCTCCGCTCGTTTGCCGCTGCTCATTAACAAACAATACTGCTGTGAAATTGGTTTAATGACAAAGTAATAAAATTGCTATTCTGCTCACAGAGAGCCCGAGGCATTCTGAGGCAGGCCCTGGGTGCCAAAATGCATTAAGCTGCTTATTCGTAAAACAGGGAATCATCTGGCTCTAACCTCCCCTCCCTGTATACATTCTTCCTTTCATCGCCTGATAAAAAAAGATGTATTTTCAGATGTGTTTCTCTAAGTCTGCTTATGATATTGTTACAGACTAGGCATTACCCTTATTGAGAATGCATTGCCAGCAGCACAGGGCAGCCTACAATATTGGTAAATGCACATTTATAAGGACCCGCTCACCAGTGGCTAGCTCCCTCTCTCCTAATTCCGATCTTTACATATGGTGTGAGCCCATTCTGAGGATCCAACTGCAGGGGTGGCCAAAATAACCGAAAAACTGTATAAAAAAGGGTTAACTTTCAAGTAGCTAAATCATGATTACAAACACAGATGTATAGGTGTGTCTTATTAGAATGATTGCAGTATGATAGAATGATAGCCAATTAGCAGTATGTGTGTGTCAAAGTGTTCCTATGAAATACTATCATCTGTAGCACCACTAACGCTCAGCAGGTGACTTTTTCTACTAAAGTTAGCCAAATGTTTAATAGACCCCACAGAAGCATAACAACTATTAGGTAGTTCTACACAAAACCTCCTGCAAAGTCACACACACAGAGTAATCAAGTACCTACAGTGACCCATTGCCCACTAGGAAAGGAATGGCCCACTACAAGGAATGGGAATTTAAACCCTCCTGTCTGGCTCTGCCCCCATAATAGGCTTAGGTCTTTCAGATCAACTCACTTCCTGCAAGTGCAGAACATCATAGGTTCATCCCAAAGCACTACACTCACATACAATGATGCAGAAAAAAGCACTGATATTATCACATCAGGACCCTGTGTCATCACATACTTGCTTTCGGAGGCATCAATAAAATATATTTTAAAAAATAAATCTGTGGGGGACTCCAGGGGCAAGAGGAAAAGGACTGATGGTCTGGAGTACTGAATCTCTGTGCCTCTTAGAGTAAGTAGCACAATTACATATTTGAGTGTGTTTGTTCCTTGTTAAAGCCAACTGCAGATTTCTGAGGCAGAATATTCACAGCACTCCTTAGATGGCAGTTAAGCTGAGATTTAACATGAACCAGTCATGACTGGGCTTATGTATAAATCCAAACATTCTCAGTCTTAAATGATCTTAACTGTGCACATTTTCCTAGTTTACATGAACTGTTTGGAAGTGGTCAAATGTCCCAAAATCCTCCCTGCATGAAAACTACATTCAAGGTAATGTGCCGGTATACAGAAGGTATTTTAGGGCATCGCATTTGAGAAAACCCAAAAGTAAACACAGCATGCACCTTTAGGTCACAAGTTCACAATTGTGTGCACACACAGCCAAACTACTCCAATAAGCCTGTTTAGGTTACTATAAAACAGCTTATAGAAACACCTTGATAAATGCATAGAAGTTGTATATGCTTTTTCAGGCATTACAAAAAAATTTCATATAAGCTAGGCCTTACATTAGCTGGAGTATTTGTGGGTTAGTTATTACATATACAGTAAGTAAAATACAGGGGTCAGGAATGTGCAATACAGAAACCAGAATTGCATAATGCATATAACAAATTAATTAGTAACAAAATTATATTTGTGAAACAATGCCGTATTAGCATTTATTATCCTTTAGTGTACAGGACAGTTCGAACAGGTCAATTTGGAACAAGGTACTAGTACTTCTAGTCCTGTCCTGTAGTAAACTTTTTAGTACAAAAAAACCTTGCATGGAGGGCAGAAAAAGCAAGTGATTATGAATGCAAGTACTAATAAAGGTTTCTAAAATTGATTAATACTGATTTCAGTAAACAATACTATATATAAATATTTAACATGTTAGTAATTATGTATAAGAAGAAAGGCATTTAATGAAGTAGATATGCAGGAAGCCTAAATATAACACAGCAGAGGTTAAAGAGAACCAGTCACATTTATACTATCTTGTAGAGTACAAGGTGCCTATAGTGCTGTGTGAATTGGTTCAAACTAATCTGTCTTTAGGATCCCCCTTGCTCAGGTAGGGGAAGCCAATCATATTCTCGGCTTCACAGAGCATTGTGGTAGAAAGCATGAAATAGTAGGAAGCAGCTAGTTAGACCCAGTGAGCATTTATTTGCGAACATGAAATTTTAAGCTTTTGGTGTCATTCTTAAAAAAAAAAAAAAAAAAAACTCTTGCCTAGAAGTAGACAAATGTTTTAAACAGCTTAAAAAACTAAGCAAGTCTAAACAAAAATCTTTACAATTAAATCTCTAAAAATAAGCACTTATTTTGTTTAATTTCCCACAGCTTGGAATGTTGCAAATAGATCGATTGATATCCAGGAATGAAATTTAGGAATGAAATTTTCCCATACACAGTACAATGTACAGTACAATACTGATGGTAAGCACCAAAGACAAACTTCAATGTCCTTTGAAAAATATAACTATGATGACCACATACAGTCACAAAGGTGCTATATGTCTTTATGTTACTGGACCAAGCTGTTATCCAAGAGAATATCTTCCTGCACTTACCCCAATTACTGACAAATTATAAAACAATCTAATCTTCTGAACATTCATGCTATGTATAGGCAGCCTTAAGTGCTGTGACATCATTATACACACATTGTAAAGATAAATGCTGTTTGGTAACATGTTGCAATGATCAACATACACAGCCTATCCTTACCTTTTCCTAGTTATGCTGACTAAACAGTTCAAAACTGTTTAGCTGCTATGAGCTGCCATATATTAAGCCTCTCTACACCAAAAGGTCCTATTAATAAAATGTCTGTAGTATATTCAGGGCCACCTTGTCTTAGTAGGGCTTTCTGTGCCACAGCAGAGGCCTAGTTTTTACAGCTGTAATCCCTACATCTTTTACAGCAAAAGCTATGCTTTTAATGAGGTATAACATATTCACTAAAATATGCATTTCATTTCCAATTTAGAACCAAATAAAAGCTAAAAACATAAAGCAAACAAAATGTTCCTGTGCTTTCCTATAAAACCAACATTCACTGGCAATGACAAAAGGGGTGAGGACTTTATCAGAGTTTGCACTCACCTGTAACCCTTTCACACTCTTTTTCCGGCCTCTAATCGCTCATTATCTCTGCATGATGATTACCTGCCAATCTACTGCACAGTTTTAGTTCCTGCAACTGTCACCTTTAACCAGAATCAAACCTCAGTTTGCTCCTGGCTAATGAGCCTGATAGCTTATCACCACAACTTGGGGAGAGTTTCAAGACTCTTGTTTATCTTTAAAGGTGAAGGAGTAGAAAAGACAAACACACCTTTGCAATGTTTGTATCCACAGTGTGTGTTTGTGTGTGCACACATGTTGTACAGAAGCACATATGAGCAACAATCTTTTTTAAAGTTTTTTTTTAGCTACATAATTTGCCACTCATCATCTGGGCAACATAATTTCCTCTTAAAACCTGCTTGATGAAGACACCAAATTAAAGTGAATACATTTAAAATCTATGTATAAGACAGTATTTTGCAGTAATTGAACAGATACTCAAAGTTTTTACTGTACTCCACCAATGTACAGATAGTCATCTCTTGATAGGAATGAATGGAGGGTACAGAAAGCATGTTGATATTGCCAGGTTTTGTATTATTGTCATCGGCTATAAAGTACCAGAGAGAGAACAGCAAGCTACAATATGGTGTATAAACCAATGGTGCAGTTAAACTTTAAAGTGAACATTTTATCAAAAAATACAAGGCCTGCCATTGCTGACCTTTTTCTAATACTGAGGACTGGCTGTTATCCCAACTCTCTGGTTATTTTTCATTGCCTGATAACAACTAAGTTTGCAGATCAATCTTTACCTCTACTTATGCTGGTTCTGTGATGTAAAGTTGCCAGGTAATTAGCATATTTAGAAAAAGGAGTCAGCTTTGGTTACCTAGATAATAATAAAGGGATTAGAAAAGATATGGGGCATGAATTATGTTAAGGGCTGCATAAAAGATACACTTTTATTTACCTGCATTATAAATGGTAGATAGATATGAACAGTCCTGTATATTCATGACACCTGCTTGTATTAAAACCACATATCACCCTCACACAGTCAAGTGTTCTTATCCAGCTCTTTAAGAGAAAGAATTTCTATTTCTCAGATTTTTCAAGAGAAAAAGGGCAAAAAGCAATAAAACATAAACTCCTAATAGAACATTCTCATGTCCAAAGAAAGATGGATCTATGAGCTGGAAATCTCGGCTTTGCTTTCTACAGTGTATCAGTCTCTTCTCTAGGTTAGCAGTTTATTTCTGCATTAATCACGTTGACAGAACCAAGGCAACTCAATTTTCTGCCTCCCTAGCTAGGCGCATCACTTTCTGTACTGCACTCAGCATGGAAACGGCTGCATCTAAGCTGTGGTTACTGCTTTAATTGAAATGCTATCCACACTATAGGGTGCATTAAACTCTGATAACAGCAGTTCCTGTGGCCAACTTAAGTAGCTTGATAAAAAAAAAAAAAGCGGAGGGAGAAAAAAATTGGCCAACTGATAAGTCAGACAAACCAGCTAATTCTCTGAGCGTGTCTCTCATTGTGATCCATAAAAATGGGGGGAAAAAATGAATCAGAGAACCACGAAAATCAATTGACCCGCGGGTGGCTCATCAGGAGCTCAGGCTGATAAAGCTAACGGCTTTGTTGGTGTCTGACTGCCTGCACACCACAGATAGAGCACTTTGTAAATGAACCTGCTTTGATAAATATATTAAGGGAAGCTGTGAATAAAAGGCAAAGGCTTCTCATTTGTAAATACAGAGCCAGCTACATGGAATTAGAATGATAAAATAGAGTCCCATGTAATTAAGTTTGTATTAGTACTGAAATCCGTGCAAATACTCTCTCTGAATTCTGAAAGAGAACTGTCGTTTCAATTAATCTGAACATCACCCCAGAATGTCGGGAACAAAATTAAGCCTGTGATAAAAACCGGGCCTGTATTTTGATAAGTAAATCCAATATCATTTCTCTGCGGCTCTGATCGTTGTCTGAAAATCCTGCAGCTTCTCTCCCCCCCCCCATGTTTCTCTCCTTCAGCCCTACAGTCAGGGCTAATCCACAGAGAAAGGTATCGGGCTATTGCTGGCTGGGAAATATCAAAGCAGGTCGCGTGTTGTCAAGATGGGCCAAGAAATGACAGAACACAAATCACAGCAACCTGCTCAGCATCTTCAGAGCTCACTCCCTTCACTGAAAGCCCTCACAGTGGTGACACAACATCACAGCTCTTGTAAAGTCTACAAATATTACAGGAACTGTAATTACAGACATTGTGTATAAAACCTATTGGAGCACAACTTGCTTGGTATACGTCAGTAATAATAAATAAATAAATGTTAAGGTCAAATTTCAGTTTTATTAAGTTATATACTGTGTGCATCAAAACAAAGGGTGCACATTTTTTTTTTTAAATCAGATACAGCGTAGAAAAGCCAGTGTCCTGCCAGCAGAAAAGGACCCTTGCACCTTGTGACAAGTATGTTTTTCTATGCAGAATTCCAACACACCCCCTGGGTAGTAACAGCCAAATGCCTTTAATAAGTGGGGAGCGTGAGATGTAGCTTTAAATCTTAAAAATGTACACAAGGGAAGAAATAACACAGTTAGAATGAAACTAAACCCGCTTTTGTTAGTGGTACATAATATGTTGTATGATCTAGAAGAAGAGGGTTGGTTCCTACATATTTAAGTTTGTCATATGCTAAGTAGCTGTAGTCAATCTCCTGCCCTTTCCATCTCTGTTGCAGTGGTGTATTTGTAGCATGTTTTTTAATACATAAATTGCTGGTCAAGGCTAAGTGGGAGTATGAAGCGCTTCCAGATGATTATGAACATGGAGGTGCACTGAAATATGGAAGCTAAGAGCCCCTGCTGTAGAAAGCATAAATCAGCTTGTTAAAAAGCAACACCAAGCAGCTTTTAATCAAATGTCAGAGACTGCAGCATTATGCTTTTCCTCTCTCATTAAAAAACACATCCTCTGAAAGCATTATTGGAGCACTGGAAGAATTGCATCTGTTGTCCTCTACTGCACACCTCACCATCCCTGCTCATTTGTGTACAAGGCAGTCAGGGAATCAATGTCTAAAACTGCACACTTCAGCAGCCTTAGTCATTCCTGTGCAAGGAGGCAAAATATCACTACACAGATTGTAAATTTCACTAGTCTCACCAGTCTGTGTGAAGGGGAGGCAGAAGCTTCACACCTCACTAGTCCTACCAACCAGCCTCTCTAATCAATGTAACAAAGCAGAGGATGACAATACAGACTGCAAAGCACACCATACCTGGTGATATTAGGGTTAGAGAGAGATAGATAATATCCACAGCTTCCTGGGTAAACAGATGGGATCACTACAGGGACTGTACACCTCTCTAAGCCCCCCACATTCATGCACATGGCAGATGGGATCACTGCAGAGACTGAACCTCATTGCAGCTTCACAGATCTCTCCAAAGGAGGTACAGGATTACTACATGGAATACAAAGATCAGTATCCTAACTTATCACAAAAATGATCCCAATGGCATTAATAAAACTTCCTGTGAACACTAGACATTAAAGCAAACATATGATTAGTGAAACACGGAGATGGCCATTGTTGGACCCCTCCTTCTAAAAGATCCACCTGTAATGCCAATCTAATGGCTTTAATACAGACCCAGAACAAAATGAAAATCAAGAATGCTGACTTTTTCTCAGTACTGCAGTCTGAGGATCAGCATGACTTCAAGGCAGCTAGCAATTTCAGAAGGTCAGCAATGGCAGTCCCTGTTATTATTTTTTTCAGCACATTTAATTAAGTTTACAAAGCATATCAAACAATGTTATTGGTTAGCTAACTTGGGTGCAAGCTGCCAGGATGCAAAGTTCAGGTTCAGAGGTCTTGATGCTGAATAATCAGTTCTGACTGTTCTAACTGCTCTGATTTTTTTTAACAGTCCATTGGAATTCATTTTGAGTATAGGTCTTTCTTAATTCTAAATCAACAGGTAAGCTTTCATCAGGAAAATAAGCCATTTGAACATGCAGCAGTTCACCTATTAGATCATGTAATATGCTTCTGTGGAGTTTGTCAGTTTTGGGAATATTGTTACAATCTAAACAAAGTTGACAATGGTGCAGCCATTATAAATAATTATCAACACCATTTTTATTTCTACAGCTTCCTGATAAAGTGTTGGATAATAGGTTTTAAGAATCCATGCTGTTTAATCACCAAGTTGCAGAAAAAACAAAAAATTCCACAGCATTTCAGTATTCTTAACACAGTGATCCTGCTTTGAAGGGACACAGTTGCTTAATTATGTATCAACATGTCCCAGAGCTTGTCTTTTTTACAGTAGTGTGTACAGTAGTTACTTTTTGTAAACAAGACAGCATGACCTTGTACATATTTTTCCAGCATTATCTCATATTAAGTGAATTACAAGCACAGATTACTACATCCTACAGTGAAGACTCACTTACCAGTTATTTACTTGCAATATAGTCAGCCCTGTGTCTTGTGCTAACTGTTTCTTCTGTTCTTCTGAGGGGTATGGATGCTGCAATCAAAAAAAAAAAAAACACGTCTTTAGAAGAATACTAACACTGACTTCATTAGGATGTGACTGTATACATGTATACATTGTATTAGTGATTACAGTATATATAAACCTTAACAATACATTTTGTTTGGTCTGTAAAATGTAAAGTTGAAATAATTATTTTATAACTGTTTGTTAAGTCAAAAATACCTATTGATCCTTACAGAGATCCTGTAAACTGTAAACAATTCCTGTGTTCTTTGTCTGAACTGAACGGTTATCAGTTACAGTTGTTTCAAACTATTTCTCAGGCTACAGAACTCTCTATGTTATAAAAAATATGGAGGAGGTTATTGTCCTCTTGTCCTAGGGTAACAGCATTGCTTCTCCATAGATGCAGTACAGTGAGCGAGTCACCCTAGAACAGAATCATCAGTCTCATATCAAAATTTTTGTAGTTTGGATAACATAGGCATTGCAATATTGTTTCTGGACTTTTAGAATCAAAAACAAAATCATTACCATTTATTTGCATATCCAAACTGAAAAACCGGTGTTTTATTCCTCTATTTACGTATCTAGAAAAGCTTTTTACTTGCTTCCTGAATATCTACTACACTTGCCTCAGCCCAACACAAATGTATTTAAAGGTCATGTAATAAAATGATTGTATAGAGAGTTCAAAAGTTTTGTTTCATGAAAAATGATTTTACTTTTGCTTGTTCTGCACATTGCTGCATGCTCATTGCCCTGTGTGGAAAGAAACACAGGCAGCACAAAGACAAGCAATAAATCAGTGTTCAGAAAGTGGGGCAGTCAGTCTCCTTACTGCTCCTATGACATGGTTCTGTGAAAGGGCACTACAGTCCCATCCCTTGTGTTTGAACTGCACTGTTTACACAGGCTGGAATGCTCCATTGCCAATACATTAGCCCAAGTCGAACAATAAATATCATCCATTCAGCACCGAGCAAACTTTTTCCGCTTCTATGAAGGAATTAGCAAAGATGGGCTTGAAGAGCAGCATTGCAATGGGTAAAACAGTCCCCCCCCCCCTTCCACTACAAAGCCGGATAGGAACTAAACCAAACGCCTATTGTTTTTGTGCCAAATGCAAAGATATTGGGGCTTTGAGAAAGGAAAACGACGCTAGGATGCAATTTGCGATGCAGAGCTGAGTTTAATAGTATATAATTGTGGCTAATGATACAGAAGAGTCCCTGCCTGCTATAACTGGCACTATTCACTCTACACCAGGCTCTTTGGGCACCAGCACACCGGACAGGGTTAATTCTGTTTGTGTATATATTACCAGCCTATAATATTCTGCAAATGTTAACACAGAAAGTTGATAATGCCGAGTTAATATGGGTTAAGGATAAAATGAAAATACATTTTTTCTGATTGCTGGGTGCTGACAAATTTTTGGCTTCCTCAGCAGCCTTTCTATTGAATCCAAGTAATTACACCCAGGCTTTTCCCTTGTCTGCCCCCTCTGTGCTCCTCCTCTCCGCCTGCCCATGCCGCTAATGACCTCCTCATGGTTATCAAAACCACTAATAGTCCTGGTCTCAGGCAAGAGCAAAAGTGGGGTATACTGGGAAGCTCTGGGTAATTTGCATGGGGTATACAGAGTATGTTCACAATCTCTGCTCCCCATCAGTGCCTGACTGTCAAGGGCTGTGAACAGCCTGTGTGATAAATGCTACCTCTAACCCACATCCTTCTCCCAACAATGGCACTGCCACCTATTCTCCTGGCAGTAATGGAGATAATGAATGAGCTCTGACGAGAAGCTCTGCTCATCACCATTCCAGGGTGGCTGGGAACAGAGAGCCTCCAACTGCATGGTAAAAAGGATCCTTAATTGGCTGAAAACATCATTTAGGAAAGGGGGGCAGTATGTTAATTTCACCCACTGACACTGTGCAAAGCTGTTAACTAGTTCTGTGCTCCACAATGTGGCCCTCTACTTGATTCTCTTTTTAATCCCTTTGATGCAGCTTGCTCCTTAGTAGCAGCTTTAGAGACTTATTTGGCCTGTACTTTGTGCCCTACGCAGAATGAACAGCGACACAGAGGAGGAATCGATGGCAAATTGATTACAGGAGCTGCCCCTACTGCTACTCTCTGACATCCTGATTATGGAGAGCACCAGGGTTTACCCAGCACCACACACAAATAAAAAAATACTTAACAGGTTAGTAAACAGAATAGCTTATCCTTGCTGGATGTATACAAGCCATTGATTACTTTTTGATGTGACTGCAGCATCACTACTGAATTGTGTGTAGAACAATATATAAGCATAGCATCTTAATTAATGCATTCTTGTGATATAAAATATACCTTCATTCAAAAAGTCATAATTTTTACAAGTTTTAAACATTTCTACAAAGTCTATGTACACATAAATACGCTCATTTATACCCATTAAAAAAATGAAAATGTCTGATAAGGTATGAATGCAGGAGTGATCCAATCAGTTTATTGCAATTTCCATATAAAACTGGGGCTGCAGTGGAGATGCACAGGTAAAGGGATGTTCCGCTGCCTATATTTTACCACTACACAGTAAATGTCACTTCTGACTTTCCAAACCTTGGCACTTCCAGTCAGGTGAATAAGATTTATTCCTTAAAGGAGGCAATTTTTTAAAGACATTAATGCCCTACCAATTCATCATGTCATGTGTCAGCTGTCCCTGAGTACTCCAGAAGACATTTATTCACATCACAAATTGAAAACATAAAGTTAGGTGTGGAGTCACTGATAATGTTCCTGCCAGTGTATAACAGTGCCAATTTCTATGAAAACTAATAAAACAATTAGGAAAAGGTTATCATTTTCAAGAACACAACATTTTTAGGTAAATATCAATTCCACTGTCAATTTTTTATGAAAAGGAAACTTTGTAGGGCATTGATATTTTGTATACTGGTAAAGGCCAAGAAATCATGCCACAATATTGCCAGTAATAACAGGCTTATCATACTGTTGGCAGACTTCAGCCTCTTGTCACATGATTCTCAGCTGTGAAAACATCCATATCATGACCCAGTACAAGGTTGCCGTGGGCTAACACAGAGGCTGGTGCTAAAACCAGGGAACAGGCTGTCCTGTGTCTTCATAGACTCAGATTTTGGTTCATTCAGAAGATGACAACAATCTGACAAACACTGATATTCTGCACGCTTTGTATAAAGAATAAAAAAAATAAAATTTATTTTATTTTATTGACTACCTAGATGATAGTAATACGATGATTCGCACATTACTATAAATATATTTTCTGCTACATCTTGAAGATCTATAACATTTTCAGTATGTTTTATATCACCTGTTACTCTACAGGATAATCTAACCAACCTGTACTGAATTTCACATTCTATCTGGGCTTTACTGCTGCTTTTCATTCTAATGATAGTTTTTTCTAAAACAGAATCTTCCATATTGCAAAAGAAAAATCACACTTAACCTTTACTGCTGCACAGATGTTAAAAAATAGAAGAGCTATAGAAGTGCTTTTCCTTTAGTTATTAATAGGTCCACAGCCACTCCAGTTTTGCTGTGAATGTAAAACCAACTTCAATAGATGACATTGGGCCTAATAAACAGAACATGTATACAACACGGCGTATGTTATAAGGATAACCAATCAGATCTCTGTCCTATTCTGCCCAATAATAATGACAGCTCTGGTTGGTTTCTATTTTAAACAATCTTTGTACCTTTTATATATAAACCCTAATAAAATGCTAAATCAACAATATTAAAGCAAGTTTGAAACCTGCAGCTCGATCACAGCACAGATAACATTAAGATTTATCTATTATTATATCCGCGTTGTGCTTAGCCCAGGGGCTTTATTCTCTAGGTCGAGGATGAAAATGCTGCTTGCCAAATCAGTTTTGGTTTCTTCCCTGTATTCTCTCTTGAAAAAAAATGTATGCTAAAAACTAGCAGACAAATTTCACAAGACTCAAATATCCTACTACTACTCTTTACTGAGAGAAACATATAGACTGCAATGAGTGTTGTCCTTCTGCTATCTTTTTTTTGATTTCTGACTTTGAACAAGTTACCAACAAATAAAGTCAGAAAACTGGATCTGCATACTTTTTCCATGTTAGAGACTCAAAATGTACTAAAGCCTCCAGAACAACATGACAACCAGGCAACTGGCATTTTATCCAAATCTATTTTTTTCTCCCACTATAGGTGAATTACTACTAAACATCAATTTGGATCCTGGCCTGAACAGGGATGAGCTCTACGTGATACAATGTGGTACCAAAGGTAAATAATCCTAAACAGAAAACATGCTAAAATGTTTCTAACTGCTGTTGGCAATCAGTGGGTTAAATATACATGCCCCTGTGTGAGGGAATTCATGAAAAGTGCTGTCATGGGAGGCCACACAGTATATTAGTGACTATGGTACGAAATAGTGTAACACGTGATCGTCAGGAACGTAATTAAATTAATTAGCTATAGTACTTTGAGTAAAGTGTCTCTATGCACAGAAGTGTATGGATTAAACAGGTTTTAAATATTTAGCAGGAAGCCATCTGTTCTATCCTGGTTAGTTTTTCAGAAACAAAAATAAATTGTTGTGTAAAGTTTAAAGCAGGTCCATGGCTGCTGAATTTCACCTCTGCAAACAAAATGGCACCTACACAAAAACTGTTGTGCGTCTTTTTCGGACACCCCGGTCATAAAATAACATCCTACTTACCTGACCATTTATTTCTGTATCTGAAAACTGTTGTGATAGAGGAAGGAAACTTCTAACCATATAAACCAATCTTATGCAACTTTTTTTAACTTTTGAGACTTTTTTAAATTTGTATATTTTTTGTAGCCCCTTCTGTGCTTCACGTTAGGCTCATTTATTAATTGCATCAAGAATGCAGGGATAGAGATAAACCAAATGTTATTCTAAATAAATGTTGTGTGTGATTCTTCATTATTATCAGTGCTATTTTTGATCCTTTTCTTCATACATTGTATAATTCTTTACTAGCCCGGAAATGGTAACCACCATAGCTAAAAGCTGCAAGAAGAGCATGGAGGTTAAGCCATTATCGGATCCCAGGAGTTGCGTTATCACACAGCAGTTCTGTAATGCCTCAGTACCTTTGCGGGAACATGCTCTTTTAAAAGCTCATTACTAGAAACCTGCCTTCCCTCTAGAGCATTATGTGTCCAGCAGGCCTCACTTTAAGCATCTTTAGGCTGTCTGATTTCCAGCAACCTATGTGAAGTACAATGATACGTTCGTCATTGTCATTAATTGAATATGCTGCATACCAAGATTGTGATGGACAAACAGCTAAAATGGGGCATGAATTATCAGTCTGGTGAGTACTAACACTTCTTAAGCCTGTGTGCTTAAGTAATACTTGCCAACTGTCCATTGTATTCAGAGATGGTCTCAGGTTTAGGTTCTTGAAAAATTGATTAAAGGAATTATTCTTTTTTTTTTGGAGTAAATGCTCCATACTACCATAAATGTTCATTCAGCACATTCTATTTTTATATATTCATAATAATCAGGTATTTTGAAATTAAAGCATATCGGCACATTTGTAAAAAAAAACCAAAAAACTATTTCTACCATTGAATGGTTTTCGTATCGCTTTCATAGTAGTACAAATACAGGAAGGAGGCAAATCTAGTATGTGACTCTCCTGCCTGCCTGCCTAGAGTTGGAAGAGCTCTTGTGTCCTCTGATACTCCAGTGTCCTCTAAGATTGCATCATGGATTGATGGGAGAGGGTAACTATTTCCTGGAAGTGCAGCTAAATTTTGACATTTATTGCCCACCAGTTTCTAAAAATAACAAAGCCTAATTATTTGTAATAAGCAGTTCACTATTGCATAAATAAATTAACATAATATGTCACAGTTTTGCATGTAACAGTTTTCAATACACCAGTTAGCAGCACTATGCTTGCAAATTATTTTCAATGTTGAAATCTACTCCATATTGGGTATATGAAATCATATCTGTACAGCACATGTATCCACATGTGCTGACTTTAGAAGAGTGATTGGGTCAAAATGCTGCAGTCTCTTCTTTCTCTTTCCATGCTGCTGGAGTTTGTAGGTCAGAAGTTTCTTAAGTGGAAGAACATGTTCTGTTGGTAAGAGGAGTGTCCCTCTGCTGCACAATGAATATCTAAAAGGTCTGAACGCAAACATTATGCTTGTTTGTATTTGTGAATTAAATGGCACCAGGTTGCATTAAATGTCATTTGATCTTTGAACTGGTCTTTGCAGCTAACCAAATTTGGGAGTTCATTAGGTTTATAGATATGGATGATGGAAGTGTGAGCAGGAAGCTGGGGAGTCCCCAAGGAGGATTCACTGAAACGCAGAAACCAGGCAGACCAGTGCCATACCACTAACACAATGAAGGCAAAAAGCATGCATAGTACAATCTGCTATACACAGAAGAATAACACCCTGCTCTCTGATCACCACATACTTGCTTGTGGACTTTTTCACCAAGTTTGTAAAAATCTATTTGGTGTATTAACTAAAATACTACCGGTATGCCGGGCTTATGTATAAGAATGAGAAAAAAGAAAATGTAATGGGTTTTTTTTTATTGCATGCCACACGAAAATAAATATTTTTTTGCTTTTATGTCAACCCACTCCATACTGATCTATGTACTGTACATTAGTGTCTCCTGATTTCAGTGAGCATAACTCTGTCACCTTATCTGGGGTGCAGAGTAGAATAAGGTCCTGCCAGAGATCAGCAATAATCTGAGCCTGAGGCTCTGCCATCCCCAAGATAAGCTGCAGCTTCCCTTCCCTGATGATTGCTGAAAGAAGCTAGCACCCAGAGGTGCTGAAAGGTACAGCGATGTCTGTCAGCACTGGAAACCCTGGCAACTCTCAGGTTAACCTGGCAACTCACATTCTTTGCACCACGCTTTTATTATCATTCTCTTTGTCTGGGCATATAAGATTCATAGAATACAATTCATTTAGGTGGCAACATTTTAAAAAAAAGCCTACGCAGCAGTTGAGTGTGTGTAGCACTTTCCAGAGGAAAGAGTTAATTCTGTGCCTGAGAGAGGAGGCAGCAGCCTGAGAAGTGCTGAGGTTGTGCAATGTACAGGCTCCAGGTGTCCCTAGGCTGCTGCTCATTTGAATTCTCTCCTTTTCTTGATAAACCTATTTTGCTCTCTGTTTCTTGACATTCTGTGCTGTGTCTAAATTTCATTCTGCACAGGGCCAGTGTAATTTTTATTGGAGTGTTTCCTCCCTGAAAATGTCTATTGACCCTCCCTGGGACAGGCTACACACTCTTCTAATTGAACTAATAGCAATAAGCCAGAGATAAAAAGTTGAACACTGAAGACACAATGTCAGGGATACACTGCTGTAATTGAGGAGATTTACTTTAAGGGGCCTGTTTACCATGGGACACTCGGGGGCCACAGCCTCAAGCAGCAGGATGGGGCCTTACAAAAGTTCAATAATAATAATTACTTAGTTTTTTTTCCCTTTTTTGTATTTTCTTACCTCCTTCTGATATCCGTGTGTAAAAACCGTCAGCTAGACTAATGTAGGAAGTGGCCTGTGCAGGCTAGGATGAGTACCTGAGACTATCTGTGGCTCATGTAATATGCAGTAATTTCACTAGTAGGTTGTACAGACCACAACAGCAAATTTGCAGCTCTGTTTTAACAAAAGGGCCGGGGCATTCCATGTACCTAGGGTAGTAGCACTGTCTATAAATATATTATGAAAAACTCTACATCCTTGTTAGGATTGCTACCTTGAACTTTTACCTAGCATGAACAATTAGAACTTCCCAGACAGGTATATAACTTCTATTTACCAATTTTGCAAGCCTAATTTTTATTAGCATAAAGCAAAACATTTTTTTTTAACTTTTATTATTTGTCTCTCGCTTTTAGTTGGGAGTTTTCCAGGCATATATTTTTGATAGAGAGGTGGAATAAAGGTGCCAAAACAGATGCACAACTGCAATGCTGACCTAAATACTCTAAACCACACAAATAGATATGTTGCTTGATTTTCTAATGGAAGACTTAAGTGTTTACTCTCTCACAATCAAATTATCGTTAGTTGTTTTTATTTCTGCCAGCATATTGCAGGTTAATACTGAATGTGTTTATAAACTGCTCTATTTTTATACACCTCAAGAAACATATGTATTGCTATAAATGCTACTTTGTTTAGTAGAAAAACAATTCTGTTTCAAAGGCAATGACACTTATATCCAATGCAATTGTGATATAAAGGCATATGGTGCTAAACAAGATCCTTCAGCACGTAAGTGTTAAATAGAGTTTTGGGGTTAGGATTAGTTTTTATAGGTGTGATAAATTAGTTTGCTAAACTCTACAGCCAAAACAATTAGGCATTTTTAATAACACTAAGGTATGTCTATTATAAATTGATGTTTAATGTACAGATAAATACAGATACACACATCGGGGCTAAAATAACAATGCACCTTGACTAGACAGGATCAAATATGCACCACTGAATAATCCTTGTTTTGAAATACACTGCTTATCCTCTAGAATTCCTTGTCCCAGCATGCACCAAATCGAAAGGTTAGAAATGTAACTACTGCTTGGGGTGTTATTAAAAGTGAACACACCCTAACTTGTGTATTTTAATTATGGCAAGAAGATGGCTGATTTCCAGCATTTGTTATTCTCCAAATTTCAATCTCAGGCCCAGACATGGGGAGGTTTCTATGACCTCTGACCTCTTGTTACTTATTGGACACTTCCTAAAAGGCAGCTAGGGGGTCAGACCCTGGAATAGTATAGGAGGCAGTAGACTTGTAACCCAGTTTCAAACCAAACAAAAATTATAAAACTATTGCTTTTATATGAATTGCATAAATGGCCACAAATATGTGGTCTAAGCCTTTACCCCCCCCCCCCATCCCCCAATATAAACATGTTTGAGAGATTATGTAAATTGCCATTACTAATATGGTTCTAAAAACTACAAGTTGGTGTTCTGATCGTCTGCTTTTAATACTTTCTAAATAATTACCTAAAGTAAGTATAGAGTTCAGGTGTTTAACTAATTTCAGTACAATTTGTACCATGGTTATCTGCATGCTTGTTCTAGGTGTGCACCCATATTCCAGGCCATTGGCATTCTTTAGAATAATTTCAGCAATGGCAGCATTCATAATTCCATTTTAATGTGTTAACTGCACTGGCTCAAGAAGAAGCAAAAACAGAAAGAGGTCCCATCACTGTTTTTATGCAACTTTTGAAAAATAAATAATTTAATTAAAGACAGTTTCCTTAAGTTTAAGTTTTCCTTAAAGTTAACAGCTGTATTGTGCAAGGAATCCAGCTTTGTATTACAACATGAGGTTGTAAAAATGTACATGTCCTTGATAAGCATGAAGAGGTCATCATTTGTTTAAACTGGAGATTTTTTTTTTGAAGACATAAATGGTTAATCTGCTTATGGTGAGAGGCTAAACCTACTAAGCACTGTGATCATTGTAACATATGTTCACAAAGTGGAGGAGGAAAGAAAAAAGTCTTCTCAAGGATAAAGCCTACATGGTGTAATGTTGAAGTCTGACAATCCCAAACCATGACCCTCCCATGCAGGTTTAGGTTTATACCATATTAGAAAATATATAATGTATCAAAAGTTACCAAAAGCAAATAAAACTTTAATCATTTAATGTGGCCAGACCAATGCACTGGCAGTGAAACATTTAGAAATCTGAACATAACTATTTCCCCTGTTTAATAAAGCTAACTTTGGCCTCCTTACGACAAAGATCTAGTAACAGGTAGAACTGTCAGGTTGTATTGATGTCAAATTGACCCTTGTCCCTGTCACTGTACAAGAAAAAAGGGGAAACGGATAAAATACGGTCAGGGAGACATGGAGAGAGATAAAAACCTGACAAAGGTTCTAACTTTTTCCCCCTGCTAAAAAAGTGTTGATATTGTCTCTGTAACAACCTGTCACTAGGAAGGAAATCTCTCTATTGGGGACACAAGCAACAATAACTTGTAGGAAGAGGATCTAACCCTTCCTAGCTTTGATCAAAACATAAAAAAGAGTGTTGAAACCTTTAAGTGTAATGATCAGATGCTTAAACAACCATCTTATGCAAATCCTGAACTAATGTCCCACAAGCTGGTGAGGGGCTACAAATGCTTGCATGCTTTGCCAGCAGCGGGAAGAAAACTATATGGTTCTATTGGAGGCAGATAGTCTGCTCAGGTAAGCTTGAGGCATCCTCTGTAACCATCATCATAAACTGAGTTTAGAAACATGCATGGCATAACACAGACATTTCTTGTCAGTTAAATTAGTTTTTTTTGCCAACCACCCAATATCCAGCGTTTGGCGCAGAATTGCTTTGAACACCACAAAACAGGTATTCCTCCAATTAGTATAATTCAGTGTGTTATTTTCCCCATACTTTATATTTTTGTCGTCATTGATGCTTGTGTTTATTTTACTTTTATTCCAGGTGATCACTGATTCTCAGACAAAGTGTAGCCCATTTAAGTACCTAAAATTTGAAAAATTTCAGATTAAGTCAAAAAGTGCTTTGAGCTTCACCTAGTAATGCAGGAAGAGCTGGGCATCTCAAAGGCAGGATAAGGGGACCTTTTTTCTTAAGCACTGAGCTTTGGAGAATTCCTGTCTATACAATGCAGAGTGACACGCTGGAAGATAAACCTGCCTGTTGTCTTTTGTCCCCGTCTGTTGGATTCTTTTGTTGACCCTCTGGCCATTAGCCAAGGTAATATGATATTACAAGGTTCCTTTCTGACCTATTCTGTCACCACCTCAAGCAACCATTAGTCGCCATCTCTGAGTTGATCAGAAAGCTGCACCAAGAAAAAGCAAAAAAAAGAGTGTCCCATTTTATCTCTAAATCTACTCCCAACTCATGTTCTACCTGAATCATCCAACACATTCCTTTAGCGCAAGACTGGGCAAACTGCAGCGTTCCAACTAATGATAATCTGCAAGTCCCAGCATGAACTGCCAACTTCATTCAACAAAGCATACTGTGACTTTCAGTTCTACAAGCCATAGGTTGCCAGTGTCTGATATATGATTTATAACCCAGAGAAATTTTTGAATTCCCCTGATTTTTTTTGCATGACAAGGCTACAGCTGCTACACTGTGATCAGTATAAGCTATTGTTTATGCTAAAAAAAGTAAAAAAAAATTAAGAAACACACTTTTCATGTTCCGCTACAATATAGGTGGTGACTTTGCACATTAAAAAAAGTGAATATGTAAAGAAGTGCATGGGAGTAAAACACAATCAAATAATGTTATATATATATATATATATATATATATATACACATATATACATACACACAAAGTTGACTGCATAGAAAACAGGTTCTCTTTAATAATCAATAATAAATGATGGATTGCTGGAAGCTATACAAAAGCTTCCAAGTTGTTATAAAACACAAATGTTTTCCAACCAACATTTTATAGATTGAAGAGGAAAAGACAGTTAGGCATTAATTTAGAAATCCTGTTAATATGGGATCATTGCAGGATATTACAATAAAATTATTGCAGTTACTACTGTGATCGAGCTGGCAAGCTTAACAACATCATTACTTTACTTTCATAACCATCGGAAGTATACCGCTGTGACTAAACAACTGTACTTTATATTATTCTGGAAATACTCCTACAAATTCATCTTATTCACCTAGATTTTGTGGTGTGGTTTTAGAATATTCCAGGTCAGGGCCTTGAAATAGGATAACGGGATCCTTGACAGTGTATGATAGCCAAAACACTTAAAAAATAGGAAATAAGCCTCTTAAGAAACAGGCTCCAAATGCTACCACATATTTCCAAATTTGGTGCAACCAAAATAGGGTTCCAGGTTCTAGTAAAGACCTAAATCACAATCCCAGCCAACACTGAGTGTAATGGAACCCAACAGATGCTAGTCTCCAGGTAATGTGCTCAGAAGATTCTTAATTGGAAACCCAGATAAAAGGGTGACATTACTGCCCATAAATTAAAAAAACACTAATGTAATTCAAAACTTGGCTTGCGTCATTAAAAAGTAATAACTTCTCTCTAATTAACTAACTTCTTTCTAAATAATCGTATATGATAGTAACACAAGGACCCCTTCATACCTTTGCATGTACTTTTGGCATACATATATGTTGTTTATTATTTTCAATGGCTCTTAGCATACCTACAGACCAACAAAACCCATCAGCCTCACGGTTGTTCCTGGAGTCATTTACCACAAAACACACAGAAAACGATGCATTGAAATGAATGCATGTTCATTAAGGGGCCCTAATTTGTCTATAAAAGCCCCTTGTAGATGTCATTGTAATAGCAAAAATCTGTGATCTGCTAACATATTCTTTAGTGCTACCAATAGAATCAATAAAGTAATAAAAGAGCATGGTAGTATTTGTTGCAACATGAATATCATAGTATGCTTGGACTGCATGGCTGAGCCAAATTAAGGACATGGAAGCAGTCAAGGCCACCAGCTATGCCAGTCCTAGAGATCAGACTTGGAAAAGGCATAGATACAACATGAGGAAAAAATTGTCCTGATTTTCATTGCTTGTTGGGATATGTGAGGTATGGCTATATATGGAGATATAATACAATTACATTTAGAAAAGAAAATATATATATATATATATATATATATATATATATATATATAATGCAATACATTACTAAAACATATATACAACCTTAGCTATGGCTATACCAAATATACAATTTCTATATTGTGCATAACATAGGTCATAGAAAAATATTGTCTTCTAAGAGTGGCAATGTGATATAACACCCAGTAAGCGACATATAACTACTTTTATTGATTATGGTTGCTGTACCTGCAACACAAACTTTACACCTATTGCATTTTTTCCAAGAAAAAAAGAGTAATGTTCCTTTACATCAGCAATGGAAAAGTCTCTGGACCATATGGGAACCCCCAGGAGATATTCTCCATAGCCTGATTAATTGGGGAAACATTCGTTTTTGGACTCACTCACCCTTTGCCATTTCAGAAAGTGAACTTTTTGCTCTTAGAGGAAAATTGCTCATGAGAAGCACCATAAATCTGCTAGCACTGATTTGATCTGATGTAATCATTTTTAAAAGTTCACCTAATCCCTGGCGTGAATAATGCCTCACACATATATCCAGCCAGGGCTGACTCTTGAAGATAGCTCAAGTCAATGATCTCTTCTTTTGGCATCTACACAATTAACATTCCTTCATTGCACATCAGCAGCATGTTAAATTTTTCCTAACAACCTCAATGCATGCCCATCATCTCATCACATCATATGAAGCATATCCAATAAAAAGAACATTGATAGTCACTTTAGTGCAATATAGTTGAAAAGCTTCATCTGCAATGGCCCAGAGAAAGAAGTAACAACATCATTAAAAAACATCTTGGCCTGGCCTGTGCTTGGCAGTCTGATAAATGCCAAAATCTAAAATTCCTTGAAAATTTTTAACAGAGGCCTCTAAAAATGTTATTCATTTCAGGTTTACTGTAATTAAGATACATATGTTACTGTTGAGAGGAATACTTTCAAAGAAAATACAGTGTAACACATATTACGGACAAGTTTGATTTAATGTACTGAAGTGCAATTATGTCAGAAGTTCTTAGTGTTATGTTGTGTCCCCAATATGGCTGCCTCCAGGGAAAAAAAAACTTTTCCAGCAACATCTCTGCATTTCTGCTATTGTAAAGGGCAGTAGGTGTGGGATGGCACACAGTGAAAAAAATTTGGTCACTCTTAATTTGAATGTAGTTGTAGACATGGATCACATTTACAAACCCAACAGTACAGATCTACATTTGAAATGTAAGAAAATGTAAGCCAATGGACAATATATAACACAAGACCTCAATCTCCACACACTTCAGCCAGAAAAAAATGAATGCAAAAAAAGTGTAAGAAGCAATTATGAGGTCTTACCATGCTTTCTCAGGCAACTGCCTCAGTGGCATTATCCTCAACTTATCCCTGTTCAGTGCCCAGAATTGTTTTCTTGGTTTGTTTAAAACTGGTGAACTTAGAATGGTTTGGCAAGGGGTGAGATGATTTAGACAAAAACTGGCCACAGACATCCTATTGCGATTATAACCCTAAATACTGGGGGTTTAATGTGTTACCTCTAATTTTTCAATTGGGCTATTTTAAAACTGAAACATGTCTGTGATGAAATTTACAAAGCCAAAATTTGTGTGTCCCTATTAGAGCGTTGTTATGGGTGAATAGCTAACCCCTAATGAAACATGTAAGAAAAAAAAAATAAGATGGTCCAACAGACAGACAAGAACAAGGCTATAATGTTTCACATCCACTGTACTTTCAGCCTTGTAATAATATACAAAAGCTTTTTTTAAACACATTGCTGGTGTAACATGTAAACAAACAAACCATCAACTCTGTCTCTAGATAAAGTATGTGAAGCAGTTTAATCATTGCCCTACAATGTATTCAGGTACAAAATATCAAGCAAAAATGAATACAAAAAGTGACTGTTTCCTTTCTGTAACCACTTTTACAGTTCCTTAAGTCAAATTTTTTTTTAAAAGATGAAAATGTTTGTCATCTGAACACTATAACATATTTAAATTAGATGCAGTGGTGTTCTTTGGCCCTTTTTGATTTCATATCAGTTGTATAGTATGAACCCTTGCTGTAGCTCTTTACATGATGGGCAGAAGGCGATGTGTATGTAAATATAAATGAATAAATGTGTATCATGTATTGTTGCAACTAAAGAGAACAGCAATATGATGTTAAGAGCTCCAACACAAGTAATTTGAGTAACGGCATTTCTGAAATTGTTGTCATATTTTGGGTTTTCTGTAAACATATGTAAGATATTTATCAAGGGAGGGGGTTTGTCAGGGTGTTGAATTTCCCTCACCTACATTACTTGATTATCTGTCATGTACAAAAATATCTACTGGAGTATTTCTGTCTGTTTAAAGTTGAATTATGGCAGGTTATGTCCCTTCTACAATAAAACAATCTTACCTGTCTATATACAATCTTCTTTATAACATACAATGAGCTGCACATAGATGGATGCCGGGAATGAATGAACTCCAGTGCACATATGCGTGCGTTATCTATGCAGTTTTTTTGTCTAATTCACTAAACTAGATGTTGTTTACATTTGCGGAGACTTTAAATATCTACAAATAAAGGCATTTAAATGAAATGTATACTGAGAGAAATATGGAGGCTGCCATTGCTGAATTCTTCATTTAAAATATAGCAGTGAAATAGTTTTAGTATACTGAGTTACTGACACAGAACAAGCAAGCCGATCAGTTATGAGTTATGAGGTTACTATACCTTCAATTGTCTAAAAATTCTGATCCTGGAGACATCCAGACAACTAACATTTCAGAAGGAAGCCAACAATGACCCATCCACCTAAACCTCAATAAAGGCCAATCAATTCAAATTCATCCCCTTTTTATAACTCCCCATTGTTCTAAATGTCAATAAATCAAATTAGAAATTGTGGGAAATGTAGAAATTGCCAGTATAATTTTAGCTGTGATTGTTGTCATGCTGGAATCCCCCTGTCAACACTAAAGATAAAGCTAAACCAAGGCAGATTCACAGCATTCTTCTGGGAGGTGTTTATACCAGCACCTATGAAGCGCTTAAACACACCTTAACATAAACACAACTTTACATGGTTGGGCGAGTTTCATCAGCTTTACCAGTGTATGGATTTCTGTCAGTCATTATATTGTGGGGAGTTGCTGGTCTTTCTATCTTGTGTGTATGTAATGACTTGCTGTTTAACCAAGTCAACAGCCACAGAATATGTTTTGCCTCCCATTGAGTGCAAATCTGCGTTACCCTAAAAAAAAAAAACTAATCCTTCAGGTGTGGTGCTGAAATGCTTGCTTTATGAGGTGAAGTGCTGCTTATTCTGTCTTTATCTGAATTCACGAGTGTGAACCGACAGCTTCCAAACCACAGTGAACAAACAGCGGCGTTTAAGTGCCGTGAGAGGCGTTTGTTTAAGAAACTGTGGTTTAACAGTAAAGACTTACCATCAATATAAACAACTGTGATTCTTACAGAACGAATCAAAGCAATGTGCACACATATACATCCAGTACAATGTCAACAGCCTGTACAAATAACTAGGTTTTACATTTTTTATTTGTCAGCTATACTGAAAGTAGTCTTCAAAGTCCTCAAATTCTGTATCCATATGTGAATGCTTGCAATACATCTTATGAAATATATTCTGTGCTTTATGTCTTAATTAACTCCTCTATATGATGTGTGAAGTGAAGAGTGATAAAATAAAGGTGTTACACACGCTAACCAATTAGTTGTTCCTTTGGTTTTCCAACATTTATTGGAATTGGGTGGAATCTGTTTGGATGCTTAACTAGTTCCTTCAGTTTTATACATCTAAACCATTTTCTGTTACTTTTTGGTGAAAGGGCAAAACTCTGCTCCTCTTATTGGCATAAGAAGGCCATGGTCATATAATGTTGCAGGCTACAATTTATTACTTTTTACATTGATTTAGCATGCCATTAAACACTGAATTGTAGGCTGCTAAGAGGAGCAAAGTTTCCATTTGTCATCACTCTTTTAGAAAAGTGAGATATGAAATTTGTAAAGTAAGCAGAGTTGCAGGATAAAGAACATTTCAGAGATAATGCAGGGTCTGAAAATCCAGTTAAACAGCAATGAAAAGGGGGTGTTACTTGTAGCAGCGGATCTATATTTAGTAATGACACTAAAGTGTAGTATAGTTTGTTAGACTCCTCTCTAAGGTTGTCAGTACATTTAAACTCGCATAGTGCATGTAGAATACCTAAACAAGGACAAGGGCAGATCAATGTCAAATATATCTTTAAGAACATTAGTAACTGACAACCTGCCTTATGATCTCCTTCCTTTTCTCAATTTCCAGTTTGTCACTCCCATTGCCTTGAGATGTTACTAAAATGTTTTACTGGGGGGGGGGTTCATTTTTCCAGCAGCCTATTTATTTCAGCTTAATATAGGTGTATTTAAACACTTTTGGATTTGGCTTTTGTCTGCCCAGTACTATACTGTGCATATTCAGCTGTGTATTTGTCAACATTAACCTTATTGTTGATTATCCGGGGTATATCTGACCATCATCTTATATCTAGGGACACGGATCTGTTGTTTGATGATTGATATCTCAAAACAGGTCACGTTTTATTGCTGAAATGTTGTTTAAGCTTAATCTCAATATAGAGAAATGTATAGGAAACTTACATCATAGTTTAAATTGAACATTTCTAGCTCTGTGGAGAGCTTTTGTATGCCGGGATCCTCTGTCCTAAAATAGGATTTTCTTTTAGGATAGAATGTAAACTAGGTTGAAGAAAATTTGCTAGACAAATAAGCTAAAAAAATTAAAGAAAACGTTTTTAATTACAGTCTAAATTGCCTTCCCTTTTGGAATAGACATGGTTAATCTAGGACAACCCAGCAGTTTCTGGCAGGCCTACCTGTCACTAACTGAACAGGCCTGCTAGATGTCCTTTGAAGACTGCTGCCATGCAGACACACAGGGGAGGAAGGTTCAGGTTACAGAGGAGCTTGGACAGGGATGATTAATTACAGCAGCTTCTGCCACCAGCCAAAACACAAGCAAAGGGCTTCATTTTGTTTTGTGTTTCCCCCACGCTCTCCTGCGCCCTTGACAAAAAGGTCACTTACCGACATGGGAATTTTTGGTCTATTCTTCTGAGGATTTTTAACCTGTCATTTTATCAGGGACAAAGAGTATGGATATCCATCAATATGGTGCAAATGTGTTTGTTGTGTCAATTTCATGACTCAATTGTTGTAAAACGTCTTTTGGCTGCAAAAAAAGTTCTAAGCTAAGACTGGTCAGAGATAACAATTCAGTTAATGAGATGCAAATATTAAAATTTCACCCATGCTGCCTTTCATGGCTTTTTGGCAGAAGCTAAAGTTTTGCAGTAATTAAACTATGAAGCAATACCTTCATAATTCATAATTTTCATAATGTAGCAAATTATTGTTTTCATAAGCATAGTTGGCTTAATATTATACTAACAAAGATTTTTAGATGCAAAATCTCAACTATATCAGAAGAAATGTGTTGATAAACACAAAAAAGTCCACAAAAAAGGACTGGCAAACATTACATTTGGATAAGATCCACTTTATGAGAAGGATCTCCCCATCAGAGGCTATTCAGGAAGATGCATTTTTTAAGTGCTTATTATTCCTGACAAGAGACAGAAATAGTTCATCTAAAATAATTATCTTACATTATGAGGCACCACATCAGAATCTATCCAGACTGCGGAATCTTGTCCCACTTAGTGCCATAGACTTGTTCATTTTGGAAAAAGTATCAGCTCAGGGAGAAATAATCTTGTCTGAAGCCACACATACTGTACTTCTCTGGAAAAGCCCTAAAAGTCTACAGACCCTGCAATATTTAAAAAAGGGCCATCTAATAATATAATACTTTTTCTTTTTTATTTGTAATGTGGCTAGTATTGTGTATAGTGCTGGTAGTATTAGAAGGAATGTGCAGGGCCCATGCTCTCCTGGGCTACTGAAATATTGTACCTTTTACTCCTCCTAATATTTAGATTAGTTATTTTTGTATAGCTACTTTAAAACAGCATCACAGAACTATATTTTGGCCAATAGAATGGCTTCTATGTATGTGTTGTGCAGGCTCTGCCAGTGCTGAGTGGGATCGCAGTGTTGCTGTACCCTGGCACCACAGTCACCTAAAATAAAAGATGAATGAAAATCTGGATTTCACTACTCTTAGACATGCTGAAAAGACAGCCAATCACACAGACATAATTTAGCACAGCAGATGAAATTATAACTGGCAGATTTCAGAGTCTCATGCAAAAAACAAAAAACATGTAAATAAAATATCTAATGGAAGGAAAGAATTGGGGTATGCTATTATATTTTAAACTGATAATAAACCTTTGCATGTGCCAGAAATGGCTGTGGAGCAGCTGAGCAAGTCTGCCAATCACTGTGGGAATGTAGAGAGTAATGGTAACTGTGAAAGATGCTCAGCTTCTCACATCTAACAAATCTGTAAATATGACTGCAGAGGCCTATTACTATCAAACCTGCAACACTTCAGAATGTGTGCGCTTTATTGTACTTAAATCAGAAATGAGGAGGTTTAACGTTTGCACAGAGTTACTGAGCCCTTTAGGAAAAGAAGCCAGGGATGTTTTTCTAATAAATTACAGTGATGAAGGTATCCATGTTCACAGGGGCCGGCTATATTTTAGGCTGTCCAGCTGGTTCTTACACAGCATATTGTGCCACAGCCTGCACTGCTATGTTAAATATATTCACAACTAATCTTTGGCTGCTGTTCAGTTAAAGCACCAGACTTGTTTTCTTAGGCCTATAGCTTCAGAAGCTTTATTGGGCTAATTTGTAATACTAGAGAAAAAAGTAGATGCAGTCTGAGTTTGCATCCAGTGAAGATGAAAAAAAAAGGTACCAAAATGCACACCTTGCCACCTACCCTTTGCGAACCCGCAACAAACAAACATACAAAGTACAGTAACCTATTGTAATTGACAATTAACATATATAAAATGGGTAATTAGGTATTGCACTATAGGATAATACATCATGTAAATCTTCGATGGTCATTGCTTTTTTAACACTACTGTGTCTGTGCAGTTATCTATAAGGCAGTATCTGTATCTGAAAATTGCTGTTAATAATTTACATATATCCTATATAAAACATACTATGTACATGTGAACTTTCAAGGAAGGTCAGAATAAAGGAGGAATACATTTCAACTTCACCAACACATTTTATCCAATGGCCTTCCATCCATTGCTTCATTTAGCCATTTTGAAATAAGGTTACAGGGAAGAATGCAATTTACCCAATGAATTGTAAAGAAAGAGTGTCTAGTACTTTGTAAATAAGGACTGTTCCTTTAAATATAGAATGACAAAAAAAACATGACAGATGGCACAGAGTGGGGAATGGTGGAATGGTGAGCCTGTCTCCCAGCAGAGGCAAGAGACGTGAAGGAAGGGAACATAGAATGATGGAGGAATGGAGAGAGGGGAGAGCAGAGGGATGGATGCTATAATTAACTGCAAGTGCCTCAAACATGTGAACAGGGGAAAAGGAGGAGCGCTGTGCCGCATGCTGGTCTTTGAAGTAGGAAGTCCCAGAGATCGCTAGAGGAAACCTGTCAGATCTCTCAGGTTCCAGTATCAGAGATTTCTGTAGAGTTTTACACTTCAAACCCACTGTGTTTCCCTCACAATCATCCTTTCATTGCTAAATCTCACTCAGATGGGGCTTTCCAATCTCTACACAGACATATAATCGCTGCTCTTGTACTGAACATTAGAGTGTGAGCTCCCAGGGGGAAGCAGCAATTGTGGCTGTGTTGCTGGCCTGTACAATAGCAAATCCGATGGTACCAAACAAACAAGGTAATAAATACATAAAATAGCCAGAAATTGTGTCACACGAATCAAAACTTTAAACTCTACTAAGCACTATGCTAAATAACTTCTAGTGAGCATCAGAAAACAATCTGTCCCTTTCTATGCAACCAACCTGCACAAATGAACAGAAGGAAATTCCCATATTTTGTACTAAAAAAGCCAGTCTAACCAAATATTTTTTATTTCATTTTGGATAGAGCTGGGAAGAGTTAGAACCTTTTATGTATTGGTTGAAGAGATTTCTCTTCACTTCCTATTTGGACAGAAAGTGAAACATACTTTTATTTCTTTATTTACAGGCATCATAAGGAGAGGAAAATTTTCACAAACAGAAATCAAAAACAAAACAAAAAAAAGAATAGCCAGTACCCTAGAGATACAATTAACGATTTATTAACATGTATCAGGGACATGGGGTATCCCTTTATCAAGGTTTCTGTTACTTTGAAAAACAGAACCATCATAAGAATATGCCATCAACTTTTTTGGCAATTTTTGGAGTCAGTGTGGCATGTATTGTTGTCTTCTAGATCCTCTTCCTCCTGTGTCACTGTCTGTACCTGTCTGTCATCTGCAACCCCTATTTAATGTACAGCACTGCGTAATATGTTGGAGCTATTTAAATCCTGTTTAATAATAATAATTACACACAGAAATTTTACACCAAAACCAAAATATACATTGCTAGTTTTATTTTCTCTAATGGAATGTTTAAATGTCAGCTAGCTATGAAGCTGTTCTACTATTACAAGGGGAATATGTAAACACATTTTTAGGTCATATTTTGTTCAACAAAAAGCAAATTCCGAATTTGTTTGAAAATGTTTGATTACAGTTTTCCTTTAAACTCTATAATTTTGCAGTGCAAAGTGCTATATAATATCAGGTGTGGAAGTCACCAGCCAGCTATACTTGCAAGGCGGACTGTGCTGACAGTTGTAGTAGATAAGAATATGTCAAGTTGTGAATGGATCTCATAGCTGCAGCCTCAAATATTCACACAGTCATTAAAACAAGTGCAAACAATATCAATACTGACAATTACTGCCAGTTATAGATGCCAAAAAAATCTGTATGTTTCTACTGATGTACCAGACACATGGAAGGCCACATTATTAAGAAAAATAAAAACTGCAGTACCTATAAATGCTAGGCTGTATTAAAACCAAAAAAAAAACCCTGCTTTATTGAGAAAGAAGATACATATGTCTTGATTATGGACAAAAAAGAGGAATCATATGGTTCTGTAGTTCATGTAAACCATGCATATGGCATAGTCTTAAACATTTGGGATTTTCATTATGTTTACAATTATTATACAAGCACCACAAGCATAAATTAAACAGGTATCAATCCACTTTTAAACAATTATAGTAACACATGTACAATCCCCATACCTTGATGTGACTTGAGATACTTCCTGGGTATTTGATGAACTAATGTGTTACATAATAACTAACCGCTTGAGCTGAATGTTACTGCAGAAAAGTAAACAAATGTGTGGATATAAAGTTTTGTGTGTGTATAGGAACATATTCTTCCTATTACAATCTAAAATATTTTTTGTTTAAATATGTTGTAGAAGTCTTTAGGGAAGCCATAGATGGGCTGATGTTTTACCAAAACATAAACAGTGACACATTTGTGCTTTGTTGAAGAAATCACATATTTCCAGCAAGCACCTTCTGCTAACCAGGGAATGGTTAGTTTTATTTTCTCCAATGAAATGCTTAGATTTCACTTGAAAAGAGATTTTTCAGTATCTTAAAAGATGCCTACAATAAACACCTACTACTACAGCTCAACATGGCCCATCAAAAGCAGAACTCAGTCTGGTAGCACTTTTCACTTTTATGTGACTACTACTGAAACCCAACAAACATCTTTACATTTCATAGCGGCTTTTTTGTCCGACATAGCAACAGGCATGTAATTCCTTCACAGACGTACAATACCTTCCCTTTAAAGAACAGTTAAGAAGAACAAACTGAAGATGTTAGGATCCCACCAAAAGGGTCTGAATCTGATATAAACAGCTCTTGTAGGCTCTTGAGAAAGCAGTGTACAATGCTTTGCCTGATGAGCGAACATTTAGCTTAAATCCTAAGTAAGTGGTGTCTTTGTGCCTGAAGACTTCCTGCTTCTGTCCATGATTAAATATGTTTTCTGTGGGGAAATAGAAGAGCACTTGACGGGCAAAAAGTGGGGATCCTTGAGAGGCTAATTGAGTGAATTGAAGGCTCATTGGAATTAGAGAAGAAAGCCTGTCCTCCTCCCATTCCGTGGGCACAACGAGTACTTGGAGTGTAGGTCAGCACATTGTGTGCTGAAAATACCTTTCCCTTCCCGTTCTATAGCTTAATCCTGCTGCATGGGAACAGAACGGACACATAACAGAACAGAGTATTTTGTAAAGGTCCTATATTGTTCATAAAGCATAACCTCAAGGAAAAAAGCAAATGGCTTTATATTTTCTGGTAATGCATCGTCTAATTTGCATCACACTTCCCAAGAAGGCCTTTGTACCCAGTACAAAATGAGCATCATCCACTTGTCAAAACTGTGTCTCCTTACTCACTGTCTATGGCAGCAGGTCCCTGCCTCTGCAGTTAATACAAATTTGGAGCACAGCTATAAAGGACTTTTGGCTTTGCACAACACAGCAACACACAACAGTTTCAATGCATTTCCAAAGTTAAAGGACCAAAACCTTTTGAAGAATGAAATAGAGGGTGTTGTCACCCGTAAAGGTGAGGGAAAACATTCACATTTCAAAGGTAAACTGAAAATAGAGCTTGAAAATATGGCAGGAAGATCTTACTGCTGGATTAGTCAAGATATACAGGATGCTAAGAGATGACTTCTGAACAGCTGAAATATCACCATTGGGTGGACTAACCCTTTAGGTAATTTAATGAGAGGACACTGCAAGAACCCCTCCTCATGCTCTCTTTGGAAATGACTTATGGTATATACATGTTGGCCAGATGAGTCTACAATGCTTTAGGAATTTTCATCATTAGCAGGCCATAACGAGTTCACTAAAGTGTAGAATATTAGAACAATTTTAGTAGTTACCCACCAGTTTGTTCCTGTATGTAGGGCTGGATATGGGCAGCCTTTGTATATAACCCAAATTCAGTATAGTTAAAGCTGAAATATGTCATTTCCTCATGACTTTAAATTATGTAAAACTTTGGTGGTCCACATTGGATGTAAATGATGTCTAGTCGATCTGGGTTGTATATGCCTTTCTAAAAAAAAATGGGATTGCCCAATAATCATAATATATGCATTTTTGTGAGGTTATAAATGTATTTTCTTTATAAAGTCTCAACATGGTCCACCTATTTAAATGTCTGGCAGTACTATTTTGTTCTTATTTTCTCTCTTCACACTTTTGCTACATATACACACAAAGGTGTACACATTATATGAGTCACCTCTACTGCTATAGCAGTTTCAAAATTCAGGGCTTCCAGGATAAATCCATGAAAAACATGTAAAGGTGCTACAAACAAGACAGAGTACACACCTATACTTAGATATTTCTCCTCTAGGATACAGTATATATGAATCCCAGAGTGACTTGCATAATCATGCTAGCTATTAATCACTAATTCTTCCAAGACCTCTATTGATTGAATGGGCTCACATCAGTTTCCTATTAAGAATGCTTTTCTTTGCAGTTTTGCCCAGTC
Organism: Pyxicephalus adspersus; assembly: GCF_032062135.1. Classification (NCBI taxonomy): domain Eukaryota; kingdom Metazoa; phylum Chordata; class Amphibia; order Anura; family Pyxicephalidae; genus Pyxicephalus; species Pyxicephalus adspersus. The sequence goes on from NC_092869.1 coordinate 21,574,051, forward strand.
CTGTCACCTCAATTTACCTGGCTGTTAATGGGCCCACTCACTTTCCAGATTCACAGCTTGATGATTTATTGCACTAAACAGTGAAAACTGTTCTTAACGTACTCTAGTACACATTGAGCTTGATCTGAAAAGCCTAAAGCTAGGCATATGTCCAGTAAAATTATACAAATAGAGCATGTTTTATTCACCTTGGAGCAAAACATATTTTTTTTGTACACTAAACATTATTGATGTAGTTAAACACAATTATTAGGTATCAGTTGATGGGCTAAGAGTGTTTATAAATAAATACTGTCACTTTTACAGTACTGATGTGTAAATCCTGGACATAAGGAATAGCAGAGATGCCATCATCAGGAATCCACTTTCATTTTCCAACCTGCTTTGCAACCATACCTGGTTGGGTACAAAGGGCAATGCCTCCATTTTTCAGTTTTCTGTAAATTAGCACCAAAGTTTTGCATGGCTAAGGGACAAGCAATAAGCTATACGTCTTCTGTAAGTGTCCTATAAGGAGCATTGATGGTGTGGCAGGGGTTAAAGCATTGTATGGATGGTAAGGCCCCCAGCTGAAGTGATGTAGCAAAGAACAGCTGTGAAGTAATTCTACTAATGATGAGGATAATAAGCACATGGCAGGGTTCAGGGCTGGCTGCTGAAGCTTCACTGCTCCTGAATAGATAGAAGTCATTAAATACCCTTGATTATCTCTGACCAATATGTAATGGGTTTACAGCCCTTTCAATTAGTCAGTATTTGCCTAGGACTCATTATTTTGCCTTTTCTTAAGTAAGAAGTCCAGTGGTTCACTGTTCAGTGGAATTTCCGCTCAGCTAAGTGGGCAGAGGCCAGTGACCTTTGAAAAAGTAGAATCTCAGAGGCAAAAGTAAATCCTGGTCATACACATGTTTTAAGGGAAAAGGCAGAATAGTCTTTTCACCTTTCCCCCATAAAATGCAGATCCCCTGCTCCTGCATTGTAGAGAGCTGCAACTCTTCATGCAGTGAATAGAAGAGACTTGGGAGATCAGTTGCATGGAGAAGGGGAAGCCTGCATGCTCTGTTTTTTAAAGTTACACAGTTTTTAAACAGTTTTCTAAACACAACTACATCAAGTGTGCTCTATAAAAAAAAAAGTTACCAGTACTAAAAGTACAGCAGTCTGCATTGTCAGTGCCACTACATCCCATGAAATAAGCCCTTCTAGAGGTAAAACACATGAAAGATTCCAAATCACACATTTATCTTGGCAAATCTAGTTCCACAATATCACAATGGAGATCTCAACTGCATGTGACCCCGGAAAAAACAATAAGTAATAAACTAATAATGAATGACACAGCCACGGTAACTGACCAACAATGATATGCTAGTCATAGGCCTCATTGGTTATTTTATTAGTCTGTCCAGATTGTTAACCAGTGGCACATGTACCCTAAGCCTAGAAGAACCCTAGAACCACAAACTGCTATGTATGCCCTGGAAAGTAAGGACTTCCAACATGCTCAGGAAAAGACACATTTACCTTGACTTTAACTCAACATCCTCAAAATTTCATATATTTACTATTACATTTTTATTGTATGTAAACTTGTATAACTAAGAAGGCAATGTCCTGCAAGTAAAGCCAAACTTAAGGTATCTGGAGGAAGGTCAAACTCTGCATACATATGATAAGGGTCTTATGAAGACCAACTGAATGCAAGTACCGTGATCAGTGCTTTGGTGTAGGAGATGTGAATGTGAAAGATGCTGAGTTTACTACATTTCAGGAGTATAAAAAACAAAAACATCCTTTCTCATGTTATCTCTATCATTTGAATGAAAGACACTGTTCAGAATATGTCTATGATTCAGAACTTTCCTGGTACACCCTGGAAATGGACTCTTCATAAAAAATTCATTCAACATTACAGCACTGAACTGTGCATTCCCAAAGCACAACAGCAGTATGGGGTTTTATAAGCTTCTTTTAACCCTTTAGGCTCCAGAATAATTGTTCATGACATTGATTGCAACAATGACAAATAAGAACTTACTGTGAGATGTTGGAAGAGCCATGCTCTCATTATATTTGTTGCTACTTTGGGGAATATGCCTCTTTTCTTTTGTCTTTTTTTATCCTTGTCTGGATCATCATCATCCCCTGTGCCTGGAGAGGCCACACTGTTATCTAACACATCTCCTGCAGGAAGAAAAAACATATAGATTCCACATCAGACAAATGCTATCAAGAAAGCTATAAAACTTAGCAAAGTGTGGAACTAATTTACTGAAATCTGGTCATACTTAGAAAAATCTCTTACAGACAGAAACAGCAAATAACGCAATGCCCACCCTCCTTCACATTGCCAAAGTTTGTGAACCCACAATTATGACAACATTGAGACACTGAGAAGTTTTTTTTTCCCATCTAAGTAAACAAACAACTGGTTAAGCAGAGATTTTTTAAAAGACTGCAAAATCTATTTATGCAAAAATATTTTTCAAATTTGAATATATATATATTAAGCCACTAATAAACTATAAGTGCCCACAATTGTTTACTTTAACTACCCAATCAGATTCTGGAGAACATGTTTCTTTATTTTTTTAGTTCACTGAAACTTGATTGAGTATTAATAAATTAGTCCTGCAAGATTTATCGGTGACAGCCTTTAGCACTTGTTGATGTGTAATTCTGAGCTGAGGTAAACAGTCAGTCTTCTGTAACTTAGAATAAAGTTCATCTTACTTCAGTATAGTAATACGACACTTTAATTAATGCCCAGTGTTCCGCTACATTCTCTGTACCAATCCAAAAGCTGTGAAGTTGTAGGAATTCCATCATCGGTAGTATTTTACTCTGTGATTGTACCATGATAAACTATTCTACCTATTTGTGACATCTTCCTAACCAATGAAGCCCCATTTTAGTCATTGTGTATAACTAGTAAAAGTACAAAATAAGTTAGTATAGGCAATGCAGCTCAGAAACCTCTCAATCGTTGCAAGACCTGTACTGGATCTAAGTTCTCGCTTATTATCACATCAACCCCAACCAGCTCTCTATCCAAGCACTAATGACATTGAGAGATGTAGTTTTGCAGTAACTTAACTGCAGTAATCAAACAAAGCCAGGATTTCACAAATGTTTGAATTAATGGCAGAATGAGTGTGTGGTATAAAACTGCAAATACTGAATTTATTCTACATAGTATTGGTTACTAACACATTGTTAATTAGAAACTGAGTTCATATAAAAAAAAAAACATAGGATTTTTAGATACTCTTTTCTTTTCCAAATACGCTTTAAAAGAGTTTTTATAATGTAATTATAAAGTTACATTACACATACAGTGACCCATTTTAGCATATAGCAGATTTTAAACCCATCCATAGCAATGTGCTGCTTCTGTGGCTTCTCTGTGTGCTTCTCAGGCAACATGGCTACCATTTCATCCTACTGGCAAAAAGTCCTTCCCAATCTGCCCCCTTTCCTTGGAAGAACTTTCTGTCAGCTAGTATGAGGGGATTTGCAATATTCTTTGCATTTATTGCTGCAGCACACACTCAGAAAACGGCAGACCGAATTCAAATAGCATGATACTTTTATTACCAATTAAAGCTCAAGGAAAGTGAAATATCGACCAATATGGAAAAATCCAAATCCATTCTGATTCATGATCACAGACTGAGGACAAAGTTAATACTTGTAATATCCAAGCATTCACTGTGCAGCATATTTTCTAGATGATAATCTCAATTTGCAAGGTTCATAACAAAAGCTTTAAAATTAGTGCATAGGAGGTGTTCCACAACAAAGATTAACAGATGCAGGTAACACTGATAACCACATATGTAGATATGTGTGCATATCTTGTAGTCTTGGGCTATTATGATGTGTTTAAGAACAACTTCACCAGTTGGTAACAATGAAAGGCTGGAGCAGTCTGTATATATTCTAAAAGATCCAATGAACACCAGGAGACAACCTCAGTGAGGGTGCTACATGTACACATACTCTGGGCTGAATTTAAACTTCATGCACCCTGACTGTCTCATACCCTACAACTCCAGTTGACTTACTCAGTGTCACAATAACAAGCCACAAAAGGAGGTGCAGAGACTGAAAGGGACAGTTTGTACAATATGTAACACCTAAAACAATGCCTGAAAATATTAAAATTGTCACTCTACACTGCTGGCAGTTTGGTTTTTGATGAAGCCTACCTTGTCCTGCATATAATAAAATTGGTAAGGCACTCTGCTGTTTTTGTTCAGTCCTTTAAATCCCAGGAGAACAGCAGCACCAGAACAATGCAAATACCTGCACCAACATATCATTTCAGTCCCATTCTCAAGCTTATCTTTAGTAATAAAGCCAATGACAATATTCAGAAAGAGTACCACACAACAGCAACAAAACAGTTAAAATTAAAAGAAAAAAGAGATACACTCGTCAACGCCTGCGTGCCAACTTAATCAGAAGTATCCATCACCCAGTCTTGCTCTTTTGTGCTTTTCCATGGCATTAATTGTGCATTAGCAAAAATCATTCACTTTTAAGAGCCTTGCTTATTTTTTTCGCCCTGCGGCTCCGATGCCTTGAAAGCAATGCCTGCAGGGCATGTGAATTATGTATCTAAAAAACCCTGCTGCCGGGGCAATACTGGCCCCCACCATTCGAAAATTTTTACTGCCATGTCTCCCCCTTTTTGGGAAAGCATCAATCAATGCGGGCCGGATATATCACACGCATGCATTAATATTTGAACTAATAACTTTCGGGGGGGGGGGGGGGCAGGCCAGCTAGGGCTAGACATGGATGTGAGTTACTTGTGGGATAATCAAATGCAAAATAAATGAAGATTAGGAGGACGCTCTGTCACTGAGTCTCCATGTTCTAAGCAGCCATCTTGTTTGTTATACAATTCAGACCAGCCAAGAGCAGCTCTTACAGCACATATTCATTAAATGCCAAAATATATTCTGTCTTTTGTAGGAAAAATTAAAGTTTCTGCCACTTAAATATACCAGAATGATGTATGGTTTGGTTTTATTATATAATTGAAGCAGTAGAAAAGTAATGGTTGCATAAATGTCTGAATAATACAATGGACAATACCAGCAGCATGTTGCTTTGTAAAGAACTGTAGGTAATCAATAAAAAAGAACTGTAGTTAATTATTAAATAATACTGCATTAATGACTTGAATTCATTGGTATATACATTGTAACAACAGATCTTGATTACATTTTTTGTCTAGCTCCTAAATGTTACGTAAATAAATTGACATAAAAACATTTCATTAAATGTATAAATTACATGTGGGTACATTAAATTGGTCTTGAGTGGCCAGAAGGCTGTATGTTTTTATTAGTATGTCAAAAAGATATTTTATTAATAAACTGGGGATTTAAAAAAATGATTTAGGGATTTTTCTTATGGTTCATGTAAATTTTTCATTTTTGATTTTTTTTAAGTTTAAGCACTAGGCATATTGATTTTTCTGCACATAGTATGTATATTGCATTATATTTCCCAAACAAACATGGGTGGGATATGTGCATTATCAGCACAGACATTATTTAACCACCTATAAATTTCAGACAAAGTTAAAGGCATATACTTGAAAATGTAAACTTTGAAACTTCTGGTATCATCCACATATAAACTATAGCACACATTCAGTGCCATTTGAACTTTGTTGTTGTTTTTTCCTAATGTTCTATGTACCTCCGAATGTATGTACAGTCTCATATATGAAAACAACCCTAATACTGAGTAATGTAGAAGATGAAAAACTATAAATATATACAGCTTTAAATCTAGTGCAATAGTTGACTACATAAATAGGTAGCTACTAAAATCTCTGTGCTGTCTTAAGTTGGCCATACATGATCCCTAAAAGAACTGAACCCTGTTGGAGCATTAGTTTTTGGGTGTGAATCATACCATACCAGGCGAAAATACTTGGGTGGGTACAGCTTACTCTTTCCCCTCTCTTTGTAGAAAAAAGAATGAGATCTTTACCAAGTGTGCCCTTGGTTTAAAATGACTGTGGTGGGTTACAGTGTCAGGGTAACAGGCTTAGAGACATTCGGATTTGTCACTACTCATCATAGTCATGGGGTATCTGTTCTTCTATGACAATCCACAGCCTAGTAAGTAGCATAAGCCATCTAAATGCAGTTTTGCTTCAGTTATCATGCATGGCATCATGGCAAATATTAAAAGCTTCTGTTGAATGAGAATTATAGTGGCAATAAACAAAGCTTTAAATACATTTAAGTTAAAGAGAAAAATTCCAGGCTATTCCCACATCATTTTATGTTACACTAAACAATCTACCACAATGGGCAGAGACTTATGGCACAATAGCCCTACTTTTTTTAATTCTTCTACTATCTTATTAACCACAGCCAATTATACAATATACCATAACCCCAAAAGTTGGGAAAAACATCTATCATTTCAAATCCTAGGCCTTCATTTTGAACTGTACTGAATAACTACAGGTTATCAGTGTAAGCTGACCACAGTGCAAGGTCACTCAATGTTTTACCCTGACAGATGAAAAACAAGCAATGGCAGACCCTACTCTATGCTGAAGACTACAAGCAAGTAACACTTTGCATACAGAATTGCATAAAGAGAATACGCAGACAGCACAGGATTCGAACTTGTTCAGCTTCTTGGTGGTAACCATCTTGTACATTTGTTAAAAAAATTAGGTATAAAATAAAGCAGCATATATTATGTGTTGTGAAATATTATGATTATTTTAACAAATGCTTTTAAAACCTTATCATGTGAATTTTTAAAGATATGGTTAACAAAGCTCATTCCTTTTCAGCAGCAAAACCAGGATAAAGTCTTATGATCACCATTGACCAGGGTGGTGGGAATTGTGGGTATGCCCTTATAGAACTCGTTGACTTTTATTTCTTATGTAAATGTGTATATGCACACCCATGTATACATTATATATAGGCCTGCTCCCTTAATGTGCACACTTCTCCACTGTGCCAAAGAACAGCCTAAGGGCAAATTCTCCTAAACATTAATGGTTTTTGACTGCTCCCTGGCAACCCTGGGCTGCTGTAACCTGGGTGGATGTGATTGTGTGAGGCTGAAGAGCAGGCTGCTGCTTTCTCAGCTGTTTGTGTGACACAGATGGAGAGAGGCTATTACAGAACCAAGTCCGGAGAGCTCTGGGATCTGAAGTGTAGAGCTGCAGCCTCTGGCACATCTTAGAAGACTAAATCGTGCATGTGAGTGTGAGTGTATGTCAGTGAACCACTGAGGGGAATGCTTGTGTGATATAAAAAAAACCTATAGGGCTTCTTTGTTAGAGGAGGAGCAAATATTAATTGGGAGTTGTTGCCTAGAATAACCGAACCAGGCATTGTGTTTTGTTTTTTATATGCAACACTAAATGGCAGCTGCAACCTGACTGCTGTGCACAAGTCTTGCATTTTTCTGGTTCAGTCCATCCAAAAAACAATGCTATGTTTTGCAGCAGCAGTTTACAGTGCCTTACAGTTTGTATGGGGTTCCTCTCTTAAAACTAGGTCTTCTGTTTGAGCCAAATATATCTCTTGTTACTGTGGACACACAATCCATTTTTGAGTCATCAGTCCACAGCACATTGTCCCAGAAGGTCTTTGCCTATTTTTTCAATGACAAACTGCTTGCTCTAATGTACCCTTTGGACAGCAAGGGCTTGCACACATACTACGCTGTTTTATTTGCCGCAAATAGCATTTTTTGTTCGTTTAGATTTTGGAAATGGACACACAATGGCAAATATGCTAAAAAGGGTCAACAATTTCCTAAAGGATGTACTTTCTTTGTACCTCAACATGTATGTGTGTGAATTTATATTTTAGGGAGCTGTACATGTTTTGTTCCAAGCAAATAACCAAAGCCCATTCTTCTAGAGCAATACCTGATTAAAGGATTGGACAGCTTGCCATTTTGAAGCCCTGGATAATATGTTTGTGGGTAACAAGACATATGCCCATCTTGCCATATTCTGTGTCCTGCTGACTAAAGGTTTTGTCAGGCTTCTTGTACTTTCCCATGAAATGTAAATGATTGCTATGGAAAATGGCTTGGTGTTTGCTCGGCTTTTAAAACACAAAATCGGGAGTACTCTAGCTGATTTAATACTCACATATATGTGTGTCATAAATTCATGTATTTAAATGCAGTTATAGAAATATCACTGTGTATTAGTACAAAATAATTTGGAAACTACCAAGATATTGACCCTATTGGCTGGAAAATTGTCAGCAGAGCATATTGCTGTCCCTACGATTGCTGTATTCCTCTGTAGTAGGCTTGTCAAGTGTGAAATATTGAGGATAGAAAAATGATGCCATTTTCAGAAGTCATATTGTATCGATACTGTTAAGTGTTAGATACTTGGTGAACACTTACCTTGATGCACAAATGAGTCAAACATACAATTTGAAATAAAGAAACTCTTTTATGATTAGCTACAAATTCATAGCAAGGTAAGTTAACTTAAAATTTTATTGGCCCTTTTACCTGTTAGAATTAGACTTCATAAGAAAAAACAAAAATCTCTCTAAAAACAAAAACATTATTCCTAACAGGTTTATTGCAATGCTGGTAGAAAATTAAGAGGTAAGACAGAAGAAAATAGATATTTAAAGGGTAAAATATCTCTCTGCTGGACTACATGCATTGTACTCCATTAAATGTGGGTGATACATGCAATTCAGGGCTGGGTGAACATGTTGTTGCGTGCATCCACTGACACACAGGAGGGGAGGGGCAGATTCTCCTAATCCTGCCACAACTCCTGAAAGGAGATCGGGGTGTAGCAGCTTCTAAGAAAAGCTCTGTAAACAAAGTTTTGTGATATAAGTATCCCGTGACATGTTTCCTCGAGCAGGCCCTACTTATTAAAAAGCACTTAATTCTGAATAGAAATGATGGCAGTACAATACCACGCAAAGCTGTAACATGCTCTCTTGCATTGCAGCACTATTCGTACTACAGATTATTTTTTGGGGCCTTTTAATTTGTTTTTACCTGCAGTTTATTAGACATGAGCAGTTGTATTTCAGTATGTCCAATAGATGAGATTTAAGGATTTGTAGTTATTTGTAGATTATTGGATTTTAGCAGACATACTGGATGTTTACCTTGCCATTCCTTCCATCACTACCAAATATACCAACAACACTAAAATACAAAAATGTTCTTATAGAGCCCATATTTATTGAACTGTTACCCTTTAACTTGAGTGCTTTCACAGCAATTGCAACATTCCTATTCAGCTGCAGATTGCCAACTGCATATGTCCCACAATATGTATTTTTCCCTTGGTATATCTAAAGTTTTTCATTTTTTAATGTTTTTTTCTTCCTTGGAATCCCTAATGCACTTTGATAGTACAATATCATCTTTCTGTGCTGCATTAAAGAGCGCTATATTACAGGATTATAAACCATACATATTTTGCAGTGCACATGTTCTGTTTAGTAGAAATTTTATAAAGAATGTGCACTCAGGAGTGTCTCTCTTCTTTCAAAGTGAGCTTGAAAGCAACACTCCCAATTGTAGAGTTAGGGTCAGCGCTTATAGTATGTATGAATCTTTTGGGATGCAGCGTTATCACCCAATGATCTGAAAGAAATGTCAGATTTCAGAAAAAATTCTGGTACACTTTAATTTATTTGCTACTGTAACTATCCATGGAGAGAGTTGGCTATTGGATAATCTTTGCATTTCACAAATCTTTTCACATTACAAATTCCATCCACAAAATAATCAAAGAAAAAAATGTTTTCTTATAATTGCTAGGAAGTTCAGCCTCACTGACTGTCAATGTAATTGTTACATGGGGAGTGGATCTTAGAATAGTGGCAAAAACATTTCAATTTGTGGTCAAATACATGTCTGCCTCTGTATAGTAAGCTTTAGGAAATCTTATTGCTAACCATATATCACAAAGCCAGTGGTATTTTATTTAAGTCTTGTGGGATAGGCCCAAAAAAATGTCCTGACACTAGTCAGCAGTTGACCTGATAACCAGAGAGAAGAGATAAATTAAACAATTGAGAGGAAGAGCAGACTAGTAATTTGCTCACTCTGTATGCAGACCCTGCTGTGCTAACAGGCAGGACATGTTCAAGTGAAATTTGCCTGTGATTTGCCGCTGACCAGGACAGCAGTGAACACATGACCCGGAGAAGTTTACATGCAACATTTACTAACTGTGTGGGTTTTGTGACACTGGAGAGGAAGGGGTGACCACTGTACCTCATTCACACTCAAAAGAGCACTGCTAAAAGAAAAAACAGCTTTTCCAAAGCTTACACCAGTTTCAAACACCCAACCCCCAAGGGGGACAAAATGAAAAAAAGGATTGGGGGAGAGAAGTGAGAAGAAAAGGGTTTTATTCTGCTTTTTGTCCCAGACTTTTCAGGCGGCATAAGAAGCATTTAGCACATTCATTCCCCAAATGGGTCGGGAGCTGGAAGCTGCAGGAGTCTGCTCCTTTGTTAACTCACAGCTATTTACACAGACTATCTAGTGAAGGGACCCCATGTTTTGCACTGAAAAGGTCTCCATTCAAACTGTGTAAGAGGGAACAGCAGTGAAGGTAGAAAGGCCCCACACCAACCTGAAATTGTCATTGGCACACAGTGACCTAACAATATTAGGGCCTCACTGTGAACAAAACATAACCCACCCCCATACCACCCCAAAATCAAAAAGGTTCTTAGATAAATCATACCTCTTCAGCAGCCCACCAAAACATTTCTTCCTTGGCTTGGCTTAATATAAGCCCTAACTTTCATGCTCGAAGTCATGAGTTTCTTCCTTAACCAATGTTTTATTTTACTACTACTCAAAAAACAAAGGCCTCTACCCTCAACAACAAAAAGCAGATAACTGCATATACTGTGTGTAAATGTAAAACCACCCTAACTAATATACAGATTCCTGCTATTATCAATATACAGGCATTGCTAGGCATTAGAGAAGCAACATTTCTGACCCACTGTCAGTAATATCACCCTAAAGCAAATAAGCCATTTTATTAGAATGCTTTAGGTTAGGCATAGGTCCAAAGTCCAGCCTGGGGGCCAATTGCGGCCCCTGTTCAGATTTCCACCAAATCAATAATATGCGGCCCGCCAGCACTGTTGACAACAGTATAAAATACACATGTACAAAAAAGCTATTTTATATTTCATTGGAGTTGCAATTATCGGCCGGCTGTTCGTAAGCTGTGCGGGAACCGCACGGACCACGCCTACTCTGACTCCAAGAACGTGCTCTGCACGGAGCCTGCACTGACCAACTAGACTCGTGCACAGGGAATGCCTCACATCAACCTGGTGGGCTTGTGCTGTGCGGGACCCATGCAGACCACGCCCACAATAACCCTGATTACGTGCTGAATAGTCAGCCCCCACACATTTTCACCTCAGCAAATCTGGCCCTCTTTGCAAAAAGTTTGGACACGCCTGCTTTAAGTTATAACAAATACTAATAACAAAAGTATTCAAATGAGGCTTCAAGTTTTATTTTAATTGTTTTTTTTTCTAAAAACATAATCTGCAGGGTTCTCCCCAGGCATTTTTAGCTGGGCGCACCACCCGGCACTTTTCAGCACCCACCCGGCTGTTTTTGGGTGATTACCAAAGAGTTTGTTCACAATACAGGGGCTGCCACCCACCTAAAATTTCTTCCCACCCGGCTTGAAAAAAATTCTGGGTTGAGCACTGATCTGTATATGATTGCCTTGTTACTTTCCAAAAGTACTTTGACAAGTGATTTGACTTTTCTTTCACTACTCAGTACAATGTCTATCTGGCTTTTTATGCTTTATAGCTTTAATATAGCATTAAACTCGTTCACAAAAAAAACAATAAGATGTATAATTGTATATTCATAATGTTCTATGCTTACTTCTCATTGTTAAATAAGCTATTTTTCTTTTATATAGTATTAAAAAACACTTTTTTGAACCTAGAGTTATGGACACTAGCACATACAACAGGGATGGATAATGATAAAAGAATTAAATGGAGTTATAGCTACCTAATAATAAATATAGTTGTCACTTATGAAAGCTGTGTCCATCTGAGCAGTCTAATTGGCCATATTGTACAAATTAAGATGTCATGATATTCTCCTGAGTGCTTGTTTTCCCATGACAATCTCGAGCCTTGCAATTCAAAAACAAAAAAACCTAAATGTTTATTTTTCTACAAATCAGATTACTGGTGCATATGGGTTAACAAGATTAGTGGAATTACTCAATTAATTAACAGTGTACTTGACCCCTAACACAAGCAAAAGGTCCCTTTTTCGGAATGACGACGACAACATCATATGTAATTCCCCTTTTTATTTTCTTTTGTTTTCCTCAAACCTTGCCTGATTGTAAAGAAATTGATTGCTACAGTGTATCAAAATTAATCTTATGGAGACAGAAAAGGAATTAATGAATCACCTGGTCGACTCAGGGCAATAAAGGAAATATGGCATAACATTTTTGGGATTCAGATTAATTTGGGCAGATTACATCTGCAATCAAAGTGTGTCCTGGAGATTTTATTTTATGAATTGATGTCAAAAACTTTTGCTGGGTTTTATAGTTAACATTAATTGATTCACCTAAATAAATGCTATTTAGTTTTTATATTTATATATGTATTATTTTTTTAATACAGGTACACTTACATTCTAACATAAAGACATAATACACGTAAGACCCAAGAACCCAAAAGTCACATACCAGTCTACTTTTTTAAAGCAGTGTTCAGTATTCCCATTCTACAAGGGTTTTCCTCTTTCCTCTGGGTCAACTTCAAGTAGGATTTTAAGGATACAGGGTTTTAGGTTTTCTTTTTTTTGGCCTTTTGGTTGTTTGCTGAATTCGATTTATACTTTTTTTGACCTGAATAGCTATTTAATTGTAAATTGCTAGAGCGACATAGCTGTTATGTTACATGAGCACAACTGTGTATTCACGTGACAAGGAATTCTTATGTTGCATTGAACTATACAGGCAAACATTTTCACTTTAACTTTTCTCCCGTTATAAGCATGGCTGCTCTTTTTTTTGGTACACTCAAGGCTATTTACGCTCCATTACAATTAACAAATGCCACATTTCAAGTAATACATTCAGAAGTGCAATAACGCTTGTTAAGGGATATAAACAACATTACTAATAATACAATAAGGTATATTGTTATGATATTATGGAAGTACCGGTATGCAGCTTACAAAAACGTAATACACATTAGAAAAAACAAAATGTAATAAACTGTTAATCAGAAAGGGTTACTGTGTGGATTATAAATATCATGTGTTTGGAAGACAGATGGGGAGGATTTAAGGAGCTGCGCATGTTTTTTTCTCTTTGGCTGGCAAAGTTGATGCACAAGAGAACCAGATATGTGAATTTAACATGACACCATCTTGCGCAGTGCTAATTTGAAAGCCGCACATTGCAGACCTGTCCACACTATCAAAATCGATTAAAAAGAAGATTGTATCCTGCCAGCTTTGTTGACCCCCATAGATACTGCATGTTCACTATATCAGGGCAGAGCAAACAGCTGCCCATTCATGGTCCAGTTATAGGCCAAGCAAGGTTGTTCTAGGTCTGTATGCCTAGAATCTGAACGTGCATGGGTAGCAAGTTACTTCCTCACATAATCTTTATCCAGCCAATAATGCATCTGCTCTTTTATATGTCCAATGTTTGAATATTTCTTTTCAGTGTTGTCTAACAGCTAAGTCATTTAGATTTTGCTATACATTCTTTGTAATCTGTTTTTGGTAAAGTAGAAATTCAGTTTTTTGTATAAAGTAGTGAAAGGTTACTCATATTTTTATTGCTATCTGTGTCGGCACTGAAGATATTTGACCTTTATTCCACCCTGGTAACCACCTGTCAATCAACAACATACACTATTTCTGTGAGGTTATGGGTTTTAGTTTGTAGCAAAAAAAGCCTGTAGAAGTTCTAGGCTTTCAGCTAAAAAAATGTATTTATATTGTTGCGAAACAATATAAAATTGTTGTTATATTACCAAACTTAGTTATCTAATTTGAGTATTTTCTCTCACAGCTACTAATCAGATTCTGACTTTCAAGGCAGACTTAATGCTGACTGGTGGATAGGGAAGACTTCTTAGTAGGAACAAATTAGAACAGAAACTTTAGGCTGCTGTTAGTGGACAGTAGTTGTAGCTGTTGAATACTGAGTCCTGCTCACTGTAAGAGATGCACACAAGGGATGTAATCCTTTACTAAAACAAAATGTAATGCCAACAGATCACAATTGACCTCACACAAAATTTGAAAAGGGGAACAGAGTAAGTGTGAAGCAAAGTGAAAAAAATGTGAATGTTAATTAAAACAGCAAAATGAACAGGCAATAGACACACAAATAAAAATTATTATATCGTCAAAACTAAGGTAACAGAAGATTTATAAACTTCACCAGTATAGATTCTATGTTAGTATCTTATTATTGTTGTATGACAAAAATCTGACACATTACCCAACAATAACCCCTGGGTGTATTGAACCACATGGTTGGAATGTGAAGGTACACTTTGAGTGACAGTGAAAATAAAGAAAACTGGATGTTAGAATTATGGGATAGGGATTGAGTACAGGTGATGCATACAGCAACTAAACAGATCTCAGCTTTGTTTTAATTTTGTATAACTTGTGCTAAAAGTAACATCTGCCACTTGATTGGTTGATCATCATTTACACTATGTCAAGCACAGATATAAAGAATTCTAAAGGGTTTCAGCAGTGGGAATTTAAGGGCTGTGGCTGTCCAATATACAATATACAAAGGTGAAAATATTTGATGCGGGACCCCTCCCCGCAGACTGCTCCATATAATGTCGGCAACAACTTATCTTTGAGACATCTCTGCAGCTCTTGGCAATAAAAATCCTTTAATGGGACGCTAATTTTTCATTTTTAGTGACCTCTCAGTGCAGCATTATGCACAGTTATCACTCAGATTCTATTAAGCAGAGACTAATGTCCATCTAGGTCCCAGCTCTCAGATTCAACTCTGCTTGCTCTGCACAACGCACAATCCCCAGCTTCTGATAATGTTCTGCACTAGTCCCCTGTGAGGCATTGCTGCTAACGCCAGCTCACGACCATCTAACCTCATATACATACACAAGACTGCTAACTTAAAGAGGCAGCAGCTACAAGCTTTTAAAATGTGGGAATCCATTCACCGTCAATGCATGTTGCAGCTAGCTGTGGAGTAAATGGCTAACAATACAGCTATTACATACAAGTAAATAAACAAATAATATCTTTCAATGTGATGTGACACATCAAAAAAATATAGGTATCTTGTGCCATATGGCAGGCCAGACTTTGCCATTTTCTCTTCCTATCAGAAAACATTATAAAGCAAAGAAGAAAACCATGGGCAATGCCTTTTTTTTTATCAAGTCTTTTGTTTCATAGGTTTCTGTGGACTCCCGTTTTACTTTTTTCTTGTTGCTGTCATCTTGTTACAAGATATAATGCAGTCTAACCCATTTTGATCTCTGGGAAAGTTTGTGCTACATTTTCTGGGCCTCATGTATAAAAACTGTGGCAATACCAAAAATCAAAACCTTGCTCACATTAGCTTGTCTGAAGACTTATGTTTCTCACCCAGAGGCTTAGCGGCTTGCACTTAGCAACACTGGTGTGTATTCTTACCTGGGTTTTAGTCCAGATACTTCTTCTTTTATTTCAAGAAAGTGCTGGAATTTTAGTCCACTTAAACTGGTTCTTTTATGTTGGGATATTACACTGTAAGCTCTTCTCTGGGCAGGTACTTGTGTGAATGATTCAGTGGTTGCAAAACATATTGGTCTACATAAATGAACATAATAATAACCTCTAGTAATAATAAATCTTATATCCAATTAGTTGTTTTGGGCAAACCTTCTGTTTACTTTCCCAGGGATTTATGTCAAGCAGTCATAAATATGTCCTGTATCACTGGTCACCGCTATTATAATACAATTGTGCCTCCCTCTTCCCACCATTCTCAGGTCCAAACATGCTACTTCACAATGAGGCACTAATACTTCAGCCTAATAGTCAGATTTTTACTCACTAAAATAACTTTTTTTTCCTGATGGCTTTTATGCTTGATCTTTTCTTAAAGACAACGGGCCTGTTTGGGACACAGCCTGCGGCAAAAGAACTCAAAACCTCCTGAATAGAGCATTTTGTTATCAGCATTATCAAAGAATGTGGCTAGAACAACTGGCAATGCAATCAGCACAGCATTGCTGGCTACAGTTACCTCATTACATTGCTATTTAAAGGGATTTTTGACAAATGACTGGTTTCTGGTTTTTAGTATGCTTTTTCCAGAGGTCAAAGAACTTGCTTAACCCTTTCCCACCCAAAATATGGAGTCTAGCAATGTCCTAAAGTTGGATGGATTGCTGCTGGCAGCTCCATGATGGATTCCCTTGTGTGCACTGGCACTGGCTAGTACAGGAATGTGCAGTTTCATCTCTTAAATAACTTATAATCTTTTGCAGAAATCCTATTTGTTGAGGGAAATAGCACTGTGTACATTGCAGGATCCCATAACAATCAAAAAATATCTTACACTTGCATGACCACTCTAAAGTAAAACCATATCACTCTTGTAATTTGTTTTTGCATTTGATGTCAACTGCATGTATTATCAATGAGGAAGCTATTTAAGGACTTGCAGCAGGTTAATTCATGATGTACAATAACTATCATAATATGACAAACATAATTTGCACCATTTAGGGAACCTGTACTGAGAGTAATATGTGCAATAGGATTATTCATTTGTCTGTACACAAATGCTACTTGCCTGGATGTCACTCTAACCAAGTGTCTTTAGTACTTTGTGAGTTGTGTGAAGGAGTGGTGGTCACCAAGACAGGAAAGACAAAACAACAAAAATGTTGGCAGAACTTTGAACCCTTCCCCAACAACGTGAAAAATAAAAAAGGGGTGCCAAACCTTTGTCACTGAAATTGGTCTTTAAAAGAAAAATGTTGCTGATGTCACAGAGAGAATACCAAGCCAACTGGCCTCTACAATCCTTAAACTGCCTGAAGCTTGTAGACCACATTTGATGCTATAGGTCTATCTAGAGCCACACAGACTTTTGTGCATCCAATGTCAGGCTGTACATGGCCTAAAAATTGTGATCTTCTCTGCTTTGTAAAAGGTTGTGTATACAGTCATTTTTTTATTAAAGTGAACATAACTTGAAGCAAGACAGAAGTAACTCAAAAGCATCTCAAATGCATGTCAATTGTGTTTGTGTACAAAGGCTTTATTTTCGGTTTTAAAGATAACATGAAACCAACTCTGACCCACGTGTCCACTGGAGGTATAGGATGTCTCAAAGTTATCTAGCTTCCTGCTACTAACTATACTTTACAGCCCTACACCAAAAACTGACCTAGGTCTTAATGTCTCCACTAAACATAAAGTTTTTTTTCTTGGGAAATGCTACTCAGGAAACCCTTCCATTGTTCACTTTGTAGAACAGTCTTGGATAGCTTTGATTATACACCATATAGGGAATGTTTGGCTGCCATGATATAAACAATATAATTTTACACCTCTTTTACAGCAAACAGACATTTCCTGGGAAGTTTCTGTCTTTTACAACAAAGAACAAACTATTTGTACTAACTTTAAATACAAAGCAAGACTATTCTATACTCACATTGCATGCATTACCTGTATGTTGAGTTGAGTGAAGAACAATAAACCTAAGCATGTTTAATTAAACTGTGATATGGTCTCAAAATAGTTTTCAGGTCAGTACTAACAGTATTTATTGAAGCACATCTTTACCTTTTGTAACTGCTATAGCAAAGTAAATAAAAAAAAAATGATCTCAGCATTAGCTTATCAGTGCAAGAACCCCACATTTACAGCCATGTGACATTACCATTTGTACCCTTTTTCGTGCTGATACAAGGCACCGAGGGATTACCTTTTCTTTTTACGCTAGTTCTTTTCACAGATTAGAGTAAGTCCTTTAGAATGGGTACTAATCATTCACATAATGTGGAATTTATAAAACTAATTATTCTAAAACAATTTCCATTATCAGAGGAATATGTTATTCCATTTAGTTACTGTTGTTTATTTACTAACTTCTAAACAAACTTTAAAATATCAATTATCCTTCTCTAGGTATACAGTGTAAAAGGTAAAGCAAGTTTGGTAACAGTTCCAAAGATTGTGTTATCTGAGGTCACATTCTAAAGAAGGCTAAGGATTTGAACTGTATGTGATGTGTATCTGTCCTTAGGAAACCAGACACAGCTTGCCGTGGGTCAGGCTGCACTCACAACCTTCCTTAGGGTATATAACCACTATGGATCATTACACCACCCCTGAATTCCATAATGAAATGAAATTTAATAGAAGTTAACATTGTCGGAGAGGCAGAGATTACACAGTATGCACTGACTAGGCCTGGAGACACAAAGCAGATTTGCATCAGTACCACAGAGTGATTTTCAGTACAATGCCCCAGCTAATTGATACTTTTTAGGCTTACAATTCTCCTATTCTTCTTCATGACAAAAATGGACTTGGGGGAAGTGGATGGGAGGGGGAAACACAACGAGAGAGGTGGAGAAGAGCGTTAAATGCCTCTATGTGATACTCACGGATGTTCCTCTTTATGTGATAAGGTTCAGCGGCTCTCAGAAGGATTCACAGTTTGCGACTCTTTATCAGATACTCCCAGTTCATTACAGTGGAATAAATGAACAATCCCAGAATCCGCACCAGAAAAATAACACTAATTGGTCCCAAAGGTGAATTTGGTTCCGTCAGTGAAATCAAATATAGGACAGTGTCCCGCTGCTTGCATTCTACATCACACTGCGCACAAGGGAGACCTCTAAATTACATACTATAATTGACATCTGATATCAAACCACATCAGTGAATATCTTTATTAGCATCAAAATCTCTCGCAAACAGAGCTTCTTCTATGTTATTAAACAGAACTTGTTCTAGGTGTTGCCTCACTAATTAGGATGAGCCTGAGGAAGGAATCTGGGTTGTGTTAAATTAATTGGAATGAGCATGAAAATTAGCAGAGCAAACTGCATCAATTTTCAATAGACAGTCTCCCTTTCACGTGGAGAGCAAAAATGGATATCACCGTGAATTAACTAAAACCTTTTCAAGTGCTTGCCAACCTGAAGTCACAGCAACCTACAAATACCATTCACAGGTTTTTCTTGGATGTTAATGAGAGCATTTGTTCAGAGACTGTAAGTGTACAGTGGCAAAGAGGGCGTACCTTGAGGGGCAAGGTGCCAATACATGCAGATTTTCATTTATTCTAAGTATTGCGCGATATTCCTGGAATAGAAAAGTGGAACTCATTAGTGATATATTAGTGTCCAAGAGGACCAGTTGGTAAAATGCCCATTGTTACCAAGTGATTTGCCTTTGTTTCTTTGTAATCCTAAATAATCAGGATACATAAAGAGAAAGGCTGAGCTACAGTGATCCTAATTTGCCTTGCAGTGCAGGTAATATACAATGTGAGATGATAAAACAATAGGATCTTATCAAGTGAGCTAAAAGGTTATTGTTGCACAGGAGATACAGGGAAAGCTTGTTTGTAAAAAGTCCCTTATACAAGAATTGAGAAAAACCTTTCTACTTGTACAGCCTGGAGCAGAATGCAGCACCCTGCCGAAGCATGTTCCCTAAATACAATGTCGCTTTTGTGGTTGTCAAGGCTGATAATGTTCATAGCTGTGTTGGGTACTGAACCACACGTGAACTTGTCACTCCTTCTGTCCTTTTCCAAGTCCACTGTATCTAAAAAAATTACTAACAGATCTGGCTAATGCCTTGGTTGTTACACATGGTTCAATAATCCAAACATCCTTCTATCTGCCCACATGCACGTCCTCTACATATTATATTGCACACACTGACCATAGATTGTGACCTTTAACAAGGTACCCTAATATCTGCCCTATCAGTGAGGGAAATATAGAATCAGAGCTTGTTTCTGGTTTCTTTCACCTATATTTCAGCTATCTAAATATTACATTTCTTAGTATTATTTTAGACAACTGCCAAAAACTGTGAACATAAATATGATCATATTATGACATTTTTATTCTATTAATATGACTGGCTTTTCCAGTATTGCAGACCATAATTGTATATAGAGTATATAGACAGCAGTGCCTCTTGTTATCTTACCTAAATATTAAAATTAAACAAATTACAGGTGTTCACAGCAGCCTGCAAAGACCCCATGCCACTGCAGCCCTTTTAGCACATAGCAGTGTTCAGATTACCTATCCAGGCATGCGACTAAATAATCCTGAAAAAGGACACATTGGTCAGGGTCACATTGGTAAGACCCTGGACTGCATAACCTGCCTATCTTCTTAGTTCAGTCTCTACTACTATTCTTGCTCTCCCACTCCCTATTTAGCTTCATGAAATAAATTGTACTCATGACAAAACAGCTGGGAGGGAATAAACTTAATGCATAATCCCAAGAGCAGGGTAAGGGAAATTCTCAGTGCTCCTCATTATAGGAGCCAAAATGAACCTTGCAGCAGCTTCTGGAACTGGAAGATTAGACAAGTGATGGATCCTTCGTTTAAAATGCAGCTGTTTTATGCTGCTTTAGTAATTAATTCTTTTTCCAATAGTGTATTGATTAAGCGTAGACCCTGATATAGTTCAAACTGAAAATGATCTCTGGTGGCTGCAGTGATGCTGGAGGAGTCAATGAAAACTTCCTAGAACTGCAACACAGGTCTGTCCAGTGAAGAGCAGTTTTTTGCTCATAAATTAGTCAGGCCATGTGCGGCGATGCTGCTGTGTTAGCCGATCCTTGCTTTTGTCCTGACACTTGCTGACTCGCTTTTCAGCTTGCTCGCTTTTGTACTGTCACACACAAAGTCAGTAATGCAGCTGGAGCTGCTCTGAACTCGCACTAAAGGTACACAACCATTTCTACAAACTACATTCCTTTCTTTTTCTTTTTTTATCATCATCATAATGTACAGCTGCAACTTCCAGAAAAGCAGAAATCTATGGGATGCCCCTGGGACCTAACTAAGAGAGAAATCAGTGCTTGGGTGTACAGGCAGTTTTGTGCTAAGATAAAAAAAAAAAAAAAAAGATCCTAAAAGACCTCTTTATGAAAATGTCCTTACGGGACATAATACTGCCCTACATTTGCTGAAATAACCCATAAAAATCCTTTTCTGTGAAAAAAAAATGATGGAAATGCAGAATGTCTATGGTGATAACTTGTGAATTAATTTTGAAGGAAGATTTCAGCACTGGTAATGTTACAGGCCCAGGGACTAGTAAGTCCTTCAGAATAATGGGAATTTATAATGACAAAAGGAGATGATTTTGTAAGCAGGATCAGCAGTTTTGTTCCAAAGAAAAAAAAGACATCCAGATATGGCTGCATCTTACCTCCTCTGTTTCTGGAAGCCAAGACTTTTACAAATGTCATATGGATGAAGCAGACAGAATGAAAACCAATCCTCAGGAGGCTTTTTCTGGCTTCCTGTCTCCTATACATGTCTGCCATGTTTCTGGATCCCCTGCAGACTTGACCTATGATCTCACCTTTGTCCCTGAGCTTTCCATACTGTTTATAATGAACTGGGACTGGCCTGCACATACCCAGAACCACACAAAATCAATATGATTTGTGGACCTTGTTTTATTCTAAAAAGTTCAAATAAAAGGGAAAAAGGAAGTAAAAAGGTCACTTCAGGTTACGGTTAAAGTCAGTGCTGGAGATCGGTCATGAAAATATTATTCTCTTCATGGTGAATATTATGATGTTGTAGCAAGAGTAATTGTGCTCTGCATAAATGTTTTAACCTAATACTTACCAGCATTGCATAAAGCATGTTTTAAAAATAATTTTTTAATTTGAATTTGTGGGCCATCGATAATAAGAACAATATATCACATTTCCATGGATCATTCTAAGCATGTTCACTTAATAATATTGATACCCATGAGGAACAAATTTGACCTTGACTTGGATCTGCAATTTATCACATTGGAAGGGAAATCATAAGATAGGCCATAGAATTATTCCCAAAGGACTAATGCTGTAATTGTACAGGTAATGGCTGGAGAAAGGCGAAAGTTGCCACTAATGAAACCTTTTCTGTCTTGTGTTTTGTTCTAGTATTGTTGGCATCCATTAAAGAGGATCATACTAAGTTCACACATGCCAATCTGCATATAGCAAAAATGCAGTACAGTTTTTAACATATTATTTTACTCACTTGTGAATCTTTCTTTCCATCTTAGTGCAATACTAAAGCAACAAACTAGCTCCAATCTTAAATTGACCATTCAAACCCTATTAGAAAGAGGGTGAAATTTAATTTTAAAAAGGCAAATGTTCAAAAACCTTAAGAGTTGCCACATTTAGAAACAGTAACATAAACTGTCATACATGTATTTCAGTGATGTAAATTTTTTTTACACTTTAGATGGCTTAGAAATGATCATCATGGCATGGCAATGGCATCATTTCATTCAAACTTAGATGGTATCATGCTTAGAGATTTTATTGTTTTGTACTTTGTATTAAATGATGTGAGACATTGGTTGCATTGATGATGCAACATTTCTTATAAACTTTGCCTTTCTCTCATCTTATTCATGTACAATACCTGGGAGGCTCCTGGGAGAAGTAAGGATTACGTCCTGTGTTGTTGGCCTGAAGTGGACTGTGAAAAGTGCTGGTGTCTGGTTCCGTTCAGAGACCAGATAACGGAAGAGCTTAGTTTGATTTTATTTTAACTAGTTTTCCATTTTCGTGTGGGACAAAACAAAGCTGATGAATTCCACACATAGGAACTGATACAAAGGAAAAAAAGAGAATGCTGCCAGTATGAGCAAAGCCTAAATATTCTTTCTCAGCAATACTTTGTTATAAGTTTGCTTACTTGGATGACACAGTAGTTTAGATGCAAACTGTGGTGATTTTCCATTCTCTTTACCAAATCTGACTTGCAGAATAAACTGTTCAGCAGACATCAAAATGATCAACAGGTATAAATGCTGCCTGTTATGTAAAAAAATGAAACACATTAACTCCTACTTGCAATCACAAGTTCTTTCTCTCTCTCCAAGATCAGGAACACAATGTTAAGTGTATACTTTAAGGTCCTGTTTTATTCTAGCCTGACAGATATGCCACAATTGCAGTCGCAAGTCAGAGTCTAAAATAAACATGTAGGTTATAAATCTTCAGCCCCCTCACTGCACTTAATTCTTTCAGTAATCAAATGCAAATTGGATCACACTCAAATATGTGAGTCACTGAAGAAAGAGGTACTTTGGTTGTTATAGTGCTAAGCCATAGGCAGTCCTCCCCCTCTAAACTGGACATGTGATCACAGGCTATTTTTGTGTTTATTGGTGCCCACACATACACTGTCATCTGGACACTCAGAATGATTACCAAATGACCATGCCAATGGGCAGTCATTTAGAAAAACTTTAAAAAAAGCAAGGTTTTGCATTGTTACATCAAAAGTCTACCTGCAGCCATGGAAAGGATGCTCACCACTTTTCTGGAATAAAGACTAGACTTAATTATGCTGTCACAAGTTTAGGTCTATAATAAATGTACCCAGATTTATTTAGTAGGACAGAACAAAGCAATATTATGAAAATTGCAGTCACTCACAGATACCAGTTAAAGGGAATTCAGATTACAATAATGTTCTCAAAACAATTGATACACAGACAATGATAAGACAATGACCTGAGATAAAAGAAACACTGAGTACAAACTGCTTTTTATTCTATGCATTTTCTGTTAACTAGAAATTTTTAAAGTGTCCTGGCACAGTATACCCCTCCACCCCCTGCCAGTAATTGTATTATTGATGTAATGATAAGTATACTAAGCAGATCCTTGGACAGATCCTCCTATGCCACACCAGACTGTGTCTATATCATGACTGTTTGATGGCACACTCACCTACTATTTATTCTATTAGAGAGGCAATGGAAATGGCAGCATTCTTTCTATGGAAGTTCTTAAGACGGTCAGACACGCTATAGAGAGGAAAGCACACTTAAGATCTTGGTAATTGATTGTAACACAATACACATGCATTAGACAGAGATCAGTTAGGTAGTGATTTAGTGGTTTGGGAGATGCTTTGAACAATAACAGAGGCAATAGGACCATGTCATTTCTAAAGTGACTGCAAAGTATGTCTCTGTAGTGTTGTAAATTTCATTGGATTTTTGAAAGGCGCAGATAGATGGCATCAATGGGCAGGTGGTAAAGAGACCTTATTAATTAATATTTAATTAAGGTTTGGCATCTATGGCCAGGGTCAATGTGGAAAGTCTACACAAACTGATGCTATTATGGCAATCAGGTGACAGAAAACAACTATCTGTCACTATCTAGCTTTCCTGCAAAAATTCTCAAAAAATGGCATACCATTTAGAGACTAATTTACTGAAGGACCTGATAACCTTCACTCAATAAACTGAGTGAAGACACACTTCAATTATCCATTTATTTGAAAAGCAAATCCTGTTTATTTATTCATCTGTACATGATTAGTCATTTTATATAAACAGAGCAACAATTCATTAAGGAGAGATTCCTATTTTATTTAGCAAATTACCCTGATAGTGGTAAAGTAGGCTTGGTATACCTCTGGTTCACACTGTGATCCATTTTCTTGGCAATTCTGGAGCTATCGATGAGTTTTTAAGTTTTAATGGAAGTTGCAATTAACAATCAGTCCACTCCTAGTTTTGCCTTTTTGATTACTTGTACCTGTTTTTTTAAAAATGAAAAGGCTGTTGGCAGACTGTTGGGGCAGATATGTGATGGAAAGCTCTAAGATTGGCAAGAATAACACTAACATAAGAGTTTACTACTTGCCCTAATATTGTATCCATAAATGTTCCATGTATCCATAGAATGTAATATCTTCAGACACCGTCTATGGGCAATGTCCACCTCTGAGTGTGGATTTTACGTTTTCAAGGTAAAATAGACAGACCATCCAGGGAAATATAGCAAGTATTCATATCTGAAGGTTGTCCAGACTGTAGACATTAGTTTTCATGTTTGGATTATTTTCCAGAAACATTGATTGCTTTTCAGCAGTATTTTCTGGACTGTTTCCTATATTTTTGTACGTACTCCTACTACAACAGCCTCCGACCAGAAGAAAGCCTAGTTTAGGGATTATTATATGAAAATATCTAGTAAAGAGGAAGATGTGGGCAGGAGTGGGGTGAAAGGTTAAGTCAGCAGAGACTTTGGAAAACAAGGCAGACAAGTTGGTGTTACATTTGAATGGAGACAGGAAGTCAAAGAAGTCTCTTGTGGCCAAGTGCTTTAGCAGAGAGAGAACAGGGGACACTAGCACTGGCAAAACCCACCTACAGGCAAAATGACAACATTTCAGTGGCTTAGTTAGCCCTGCCTTAATCGTTTAGTTGCCTGGATTTGACTTGATTTTATGCATGTCTGAAAGGCCTAGCATACTAGTCTATATTTTAATTATGTACCAAATATTAGTCACAATGGGTTTGACTTACTAACATAGGCTGCTCACTTAGCAAAATGAAGGATAATTCACATAGCTTGGTGAATGAGGTAAAGCTCTGATAACTTGTTATAAAAATTGGACTATGGGCTTTAAGTAAATCTCTGCAACATTTTTTCACTGCTAATATGAGTGAAATTCAGGCATATTTCTTGAGAATATCCAAGCTGTCAACATGGGATGCTAAAATGTAAACATAACAACTTTAGCTATTAAAGTGGAGCATTTTCTCTGCTAAGACTGCACATAATACTGAGAACCCATTGAGATGGGGGTTTTAAATCTTTAGATTGATACTAACATTTAAAAAATCACTCTATAATGAATATTATTTTAAAAATCTAAGCTCTATGACCTACAGCTACTCTACCTACGCTTCAGTAGGGACATAGATGATAAAAAAATGACTGGGGTTAAACTCATCCTAATTTGCCTAAACTAAAAACTAATTTTTGGCTTTTTATTACTTTTATTAAATAATAGTAAAAAATGCTATTAGCAAATCTGAAATATTTTTTTTCAAAGCAACATTTTTCGAGTGTACAATAATCCTATCCTCCCCCACTCTAATGTGACACCAAAAAAAAAGATTATAGTACTTCTCCTGATTTAATGCTCAGTAGTGCTACACACAATGAAAATGTTGAGCAAATAATATGAGTATTTAAACATAATGAATAATTTTTTCATGAAATATATTTTTGGCCTTTGGAACATTCTACTTCATGCAAAATTCATTCCACCATCCCTTTAATACTAATACATTAATCCCAATGAGATTGGACTTCACAAACCCATTGACACCTGCCGGATACATGTTATAAACCCTTTTCATGTCATCGTCATTCTTTCTACTGTGTGATGCTGCCAGCTTGAATATTACATAATTAGTGTTAGGGGGTTTCATTGAACTGAGAGTTTTTTAGGGTGGCATATTACTACTTGCTAACAAATTGTCTGGAATGGCATCCTGAGATACAAGTAAAAGAGGACGGATGATGGAACCCTGACTGTGAATAAGCCACGTCAGGCTCTATATCAGGTAACAGGAAGGGAACTGGTTGCCACATGAATGGTGCCTGTAAGAAGAGGGGTGATGACAAGCAAGCACAATAGGGCTGTTCCTGAAATCCTAAAGTAGGTTAACTCCATCCTGACTAAATACCTAATACTATATCCTTAAAGTTCCACTGAAGGCAAGCTTAGGGTTATTTCATTGTACTAAAGGTTTATTCCCCTTTATTGTGTAATAAAACATTTCATCTTCACACACATTTATTGGTTTTGCTAAGTTTAGAAATGATGATTATTATTATGTATTTTTACAGCATACACAAATTCAAGGTGCTTTACAGATTTCATTGCCATGTCATTAGGAAGGTACATGTAAAGAGTGGGAGCAGATATAAATTTATGGAACTGCATGAATCCCCATGGAATAGATACAGAGTGAACTGACTGAATATTGTGCCCTGTAACACAGAAAGCAGTATGGTATTACAACATGAAGAGTCCCTCTGGGACCAGCCAATAAGTGCTGAGGACATCACACAAATCAATAGCACACCAGCCCAGTGAGAGAGCCAATACATGGGCTGTAATAAAATATAATCCCAGGGGCAGTGATGTCGTTCCATGGGACCCAGTGACCTGATGCTAAAGCAGATTCACACAGCGGTACATCTGTGTAATGGGATCAATGGGTTATAGAGGGTCATGTACTGATCACTGCAAATGTGCTGTTTTTGCTGTTAATTCCCAAAAAATACAGTAGTTTAGCTTCCATACTTTTGGCAAAAAACAAAAAAAAACAAAACAATCTGCTTTGGTATCATGTACACACATACAAGGTCACAAGTTTGTCCTTTGGACAATCTTGTTAATAGCGAACAGTTTTGTCTCTGCTGAATTCATAAGGTGCAAGAAAAAAGCATATAGAATTATAGAATATAGGATTTGTCTGTACTACAAATACTTCCCTCTTCCCTCTAGTACAATATTTCTCAGTCATGAGCAACAAGCTGTTTGTGCCTCTAAGGTCAGTTTTAATGACACCAATGATCTTTTTGGCTATCTGTAGGGGTGACATTCCTCCCACTGGCCAGCAATTTAAGAGACATTCTTCCCCATGACCCCAACACTACTGTGAGTGGTGCACATAGTATACTCTAGTACACAGAAGGTGAGGAGTTGTACTGTATTCATTATAGCTGGAACACGAAAAAGTTACCCTAAATGTGTAGAACAAGAAAACAGTCTGTTATATATATATATATATATATATATATATATATATTTATTTATATAACAGATATATCAAAATACAATTATCCCTTTATTTAACAGACAAAAAGGGCCAATGTTTACTGTTACTGTTTACATTACCTTTACAGTATGATGATGTGTTTTTATTTGTTCAAATTCTATTGTAACTGGACTAACAAATCCAAAAATGCTGTATGCAAGCAGGCGATTTTCCATGCATAGCTAGACACAGTCACAAGAATCTGCAGATCTAACTTAGATGCCTGTAGTCCATGTAAATGCCTTTGTCCATTGGGTAGGCTCTTGTTCTGTTGTCTTTCTATTCAGACCAGGCACCTTTGCCATCTGGTTCTAATAGTGTTCTGCAGCACAGCCTCGTGCCAGCTTGCCTGGAACATCAGTCAGTAGTGAGAACAAATTCCCTTCAGTGACCTTTGTCAGTGCCTGAGCAAAAGCATTGCTGTTGTTTTTCATGAGTTTTAGTAATTTACTTCAAATCTTTATTCCCAATTTGGTTATGACTTGGCTCCATTGTTTATACATCTGCCACCTGCCTAGACCTTCTGTCTGATACCACCCCACCTAACCACTTCCTGATCTGCTGATGTCTGTCATTTGATTCTGTCCAAATGTAAATTCCTTCTATTTTAAAAAAGCACCTCTGACAATTTTGGTCATAAATTTCACCAAAAAAGTATTTGCTTGCTTGGTTTTTCTGTGTTGTATAAAGTAAACCTTTAAGAGAAGTGGGTGAAGACCAAGTCCTGCACATTGTACTCTATTTAGTGATGCATTTTTGTCAAGTTTATTTCTGCAGATGTGTTCTTAATGTTCCCCTCAGTAAACCATTATCCCTTATATGCTAGGAGTGATAAGCATGGTGTCTGGGCCAATCCCTCTTCCTATTTATTTCTCACTTCCCACTTTTCCATTGACCAAGTGCCATCTGACTTCAAGAATGTGCAGTGACTAACGTCTGCCACCCATATCCTTCCTATCCAGCCACCCATATCCCTCACAAACATAGGCCGTTTCTTACTGATAGCTGCTCCACTATCCATATCTGGTGCATTGGTGCTTGCAGAGATATAGACAATCAGGCATAAAAATTTAGTCAGTCACATGAGTTGACTTGTAAAATATTGTAATAAGAGTCAAAACATCAGCATTCAGCAATGATCCAACTTTAAAGGCAAAGATATGCTGTGTTTTTTTATAATACAGACATTTTAAAAAATAATGTATTTACATACTGCTACAAAAAAAGCAGAATATTCAGTTTGCCTAAACTTGTATTTGACTAAAGCTACGTACACACTTCCAATTATTATCGTTGGTAAACGAACGACGAACGATCCTGCACGATATCTGCGAAAGATCGTATAGCACCGATCCTGTACATACAGATAACGACACGATCGTTCGTAGATATTGTACACACAATAGATGCGATCGTTTGAACGATACAGGAAGTTACGTGCACCACAGGAACGTTCGTTCATCACGCATGCTCAGACCATGGACGATCAATGAACGATCGTACACACGAACGATGGTCAACGATCGTCGTCCAATCCGATCCGCCGGTCCGGTCGTTCATTTCCAAGGACTTTCCTCGTTCGTCGGAGTCGTTGGTTATTTTTTTTACGAACGATTTTTGCCCAATCGATCGTTCGTCGTTCATTTTGAACGATAAAAATTGGAAGTGTGTACGCAGCTTAAAAGTTAATTTCATGGTGTCCTTCAGGGTCCAAGACACTTTGGCTCCTGATTTTCACACAGGTTACAAACTAGCAGAAACTGTAGTTTCTTTGGGAAATGTTGCTATTTAAAATTTGATAGAGGTGCTTTAGATTAACTCTGCACCTAGAGATTATACATAAATGCAGCTACTTATACTGGCTGTTTACACTGGGTGGACCTGCAGGTATTGCCCACTACAACTTGTCTAGCTTTATTTAATAATTTACACTGATATACATGCCACTGATATACAAGTCCCTCTAAAAGCTTTTGGTACATACACATGCTAGATATTTGTCACTTTAAATAATCATAATTGTCTCAGGCGAAAATCTAGCATGTGTACAGCAGTCCCCTGATGTTGGTCAGTCCACCTGGCAGATCACTGCATGACCAACTGAAGACATCTACTGTCATTTACTATGAGGAAGGACGTAGTGGGGACACTTGTCCTCCCCTTCCAAATAACTGAACACGCTGTGTACAGTGCTCAATCATTCTACTGTCACTAGAAATCATCATAAAAATGTTTTCATTTTTTTTGGATGTAAATCAAGTTGGTGGGCACAGATATTTTTTTTTTACAATTTCTTATAGAAATATATATATATATATATATATATATATATTTGGAAAAAATACAATTTTTACAATAAAGGTGGTCCATGCTACCTTAAGGAAGATGCCTAATGGATAAGGTACCTGTGTTTCTTAGGTATTAAAATATAAATATCAACACATAGGTATACTGAAGCCACAGCAAAGCACCACATAAATGGACATGCTCGTCAATTGATTTATCAGCTGATGATGGTTTTATCACCTGCTGGATCCAAACCAGACATGTCTGTTGGAGGGTTTGATAGCTGAGGGACAGGAATCAGTTTGGAGAAGTCATAGGAGCAATCCAGTAAATCTAGGAGCCCAAGCAGAAAGTGATAGATCTGAAAACATAGTGCATTAACCATACTCCCACCCCCAAACCATGAACTCTCACTTGTCATGAATAATTTAACCTCTCTTATGCTAATGGGATCATGAAAGTCTCCCTCTGTCTTTAATGCATCTCTTCTCAGCTTTTAGTAACAGACCCCACCCGGGGAAACTATCAGAAGGTCCGCTCTACTAGAAAGATCAGCACCAGGGGAGTATCAATGATTATGTACATGGTACCACATGAAAACAAGCTGCATGGTAGTGGGTGCCTGAAGCAGCCTCTTAGCTGAGGGGAAAAAAAGAGAGTGAGCATTCCACAATCGTATCTTATCTGTACATAGCTAGATCTGGGAAGTCGCTTTGTCTTTGTGGAATCCCTTATGTAGAAGGAGGAGGAAGAATTCTGAAATAACTGTTCTTTTCTTCTAGGTTCAGATACAGAGAAAAATTCTTTACTACCACACAATGATAAAATCTTTGGCCTTACATGTTGTATTTTAAGCCACGGCAAGCATCCAGATATAAACTTTGCATAGGCTACTGTTATCAAAATAATGAGGTCTGCTTTCTTTTTCATAAAGTTTTTCATTCTGTTTTCCATTTCAAACATAACAAAGACCAAAGAAGACCTCATGCAAGACAGGTAGAAAAAAACATTTTACATTGTGGGAGGACTGCTTTATAATTTGTCACCGAAAACTTTTGAATGAGTTTGAAAGATAAGAAAGCTAATATGAAACACAAATAAAAACAGTCCACCTATTAAAATCCAAGATGAATTATTGTTTGTGTTACTTAAAAGTAGCTTTGCACAACTGGTTATGTTTACTGTACTTACAGCTATTGGAATTTCATTTTTAAAATAACATGACAGAGGGCAAATTCAGTATAAGGTATTATATACAAGGGCAACATGTCTGAAAATGCCAGGAATAGTGACTAGTATAGAAACAAAGTACAAAACACATAGTAGTACTTTTTCAAATATGAAAATATAGATGACACACATATATCTAAACAGATGTCAGTGTACAAGGGAGTTTCCTATAACTCGTATAGACTATATTGGGGTAAGTATGTCTCATAGCCACATATGTTCAAGATTGACAAAGTCTTGTGAATAAAAAAAAACATGTAAAAATAAAAAACTTGTAAATCACTTGTATTGTTCAATGAACAGATTGAAAATGCAAAAGACATTTAATACAAATAATTTATTAAAGCTATTAGAACCACTATAAGTAAACCATTAGTTGGTTAGACAATATGTGTTATTTACCTTAAAGAAATGAACACAGTTAATTCAGTATCAATCAGATTTAATTTACAATTATTACTGAATGCCAAACCATGATTAGTAGTTATGGGCACACAGACACTTATCTTTGAACTAATTTATTTAACATAACTGTTTCATTAAACAGTCATGATAAATTAAATGTTTGTGTGTCCATCAGGGCAGCAAGAAATCCCAAAAATTTTTTGTCTTTACATTTCTATAGATATGTACCACATTTTAGATGCTTAAAAATATCATTAGATTCCCAATATTTAGGGAGAAACAGTAACAAAAAGTTTAGCTGCCAACTGTCCTGTGGAGACATATATCAGGCCTTAAGCTAACTACATGGTAAAATGTTTTTATATTTATATAGGATACTGTACAGTGGAGTCAACTCTTACCATCTTGGACAGTAAACATGTATTATCAGGTGAGTTTGAAAATATTAAAATTAAACAGCAAACAGAAATTGATAAACATATCATGAATTATATACAGAGTCTGGGGTCCTTTAAAAGTGTTTTGAAATTATCACACCAGTTTAGCTCTGAAAAAAGTATCTTTGAAAATTCTTTTTAAAATAGGCAATTATGAAAAAAGTTATTTGAACGCTGAAATGTTAAAACAGTCAAATACAAGACCAGCTTGTGCAAGCCCTAGTAGGGAACGCAAACCTGTACAGGCCTAGGATTGTACTGAACCGCCTATTATGTTGTTATCTACTAGTCATTTTCAGGGTCAAAGAACACTTTATTTTTAATACCATTAGTCCTCTCCCCTCCGCCCTGCGCACAACTTTTACAAACAAAACAAAAGAAAATGACCAATTAAGCCAGAAATATCATGTTGAAATCTCGTGTTAGGCTGATGACGATTCCCTGCCAGGCCGCATCCTTTACATTCACAGGAATTTAATAATCTCAAGTGATGAAAACGGCTTGTGAAAGTGCTGTGTGCAGGAACGCGGCTCCCCTGACCTGTGTCCATGGAAGTGAGCACTCCACAGCACAAAAATCACAAGGCCAAAACAGCTGGCTGACAAAGCTATGAAGCAGCAGGGAATGTGGCTGCTTTATTGTTTATCTTTTGTTTATGAGGCTACATTCAAGTTTAATTATACCTTTAAATTAAGGTCTAACAGGCGTCAAGAGAATTCTTCTTCCACAAAGAGGGAAAAGAGAAAAAAAAAGGCAGAGTTAAAAGGATGTGTTTTCACAACACTGTGGTTTCCAAGTAACTTAACATATAGAATTAGGGAATGTTTCATTCCGTTAGCAGCATTTGCATTTTATAGTTTAAAGGCACGTTAAAAGGAACTTACACAAACCCTAACTAACCTACAAAAAACAGAAGGCATTTTACATATATGCAAGCAGGATATATTATCCTGCTGATATATAGTGAGTTCTGTAATACAACTATACTTGAACAATGATAGTGTACACATAACTAAAACATTTTGTTAAGTTGTGAATAGTATAGGATAGTTAGAACCTTCTAACATTATTTTTCTGTGTTCCGTAGTGAAGAGTTCCCTTCACTTCCTGTCCCAGAAAAGAAACAAGAATTAGGAGAAAAAAGAAAGTGTAATTCCTTTCTTAGACAGTGGTCACCGGAACAGGTGTCTCCTTTGAAAGATTACATAAAGTAGTCACCAGCATATCCAAATGCTCAGGGAAAGCAACGCACTTAATAATCACATCTTGGAGCCTCGTAAGACATCTTCATTGGGTAACAGCAACATCATCACTATTGCCTGAGGAAGGGCTTGTAAGTCTCTGAAACATCACTCTATTCTATGTGATGTGCTCCTTTTTTGAGCATTTAGGCATGCTGGTGACTATGATTTGAAAGTTTGTTTACATACTTCACCTTGTAATATAGATTCTTAAGTTAGCAATCATGTCTGTACATTTTAACTCCAACAAATTCCCCCCTAAACGTCAACCTGACAAATTTTGGATTAACTATTTATTTGGCACATCAAACACAGAACAGACTTTGAGTTTACATCAGGAAGGAGCATCAGCTATCTTTACTGCCTAAGCTTACCCTAATACTAATGTGGTCTACATCATTTAGATAATTGAGATATCCTGGTAACACTGACGTATAAGCAACTAGACAACTGTTACCTCTTGGCTTTCCTGTGTTTATTTTATGGTGTGATTCATTCCCAGGTGATAAGATACAACTATCCAACATCGGTTTTATATTATCACAATATTCTAGAGGCCAACCTGTATGATGAACAGTGGTGACTAGTGTACTTAACTGTTTGTATATTGGCAACAAAGCTGAGTGCCGGTGCCAGTATTTGGACTGATGTTTGCATGTAGCAAATTCAAAATGTGTAAGTCTTAGAAAAAGAGTTAATGAGTGCCCATACTCCCCAAAATAGTATGTATGTCACCTTGGTATAACAAGTATCTTATAATTGGCTTTCTAGATATAAATAAATAAATGTATCTTACAAATATAACCAATAAATACCAAACTCAACACACCAGATTGACTGGCTACAGCCCTGTTTGATTTATTCACTTCTTCTGCAGGACTTTGACTATGATGATCAATATATTTTTATAATAAAATAATATTGTTTTGGCCTTCCAAACGTTGAATGCAATATTTAATATATCTTCTATAAGGAAGAATAATATGTAACAATGAAAACTAAAGTCTGGTTTTCTAAACAGAGCAACACAGATTTTGCTCACAGTGTGAGATGGATCATATACAAAGAGACAGCTGTTTGCACTTAAGTAATAGTGCTAGGTCCAGCAATGAAGGGGTGCCTGTGATTCCAGTACTCTACAGTTGCTGTCCCAGCCTGTCTTGGAATTCAGTCTATGCACAAATGGGGGCTTCTTTTACTGCTGTGACATTGGTTAACCCTTCACTTTACTTTATAGAGAAGCCCTCATTATGCAAGTGTATGGCATGAGAAGACATAGGCTCCCTACAGAATCCTTACTGTGAGCAAATTACACACAAGCTAAATGTCTAATATCAAGGACTAAAAAAAGCTATATCTATAAGAATACTTTGATTTGTTTATGTGTAGCATGAAAATTGTGACAATTATAAAATGCTATTCTTGACTCCCTGTCTACTTATTATTACACTTACTCCACACTACACACACAATCACTGTGTTGTGGTCCAGTGGTTTGTGTTTCACCTGACTGTAAAACTGATCATTGGGCAAGTAATGGAATGCAACACATGTTACTAGTGAGATATGGGTAGTTGGGAACTATATGTATAGCAATCACCACTATGCTGACATTTAAAATCTAGCAACTGTTTCTGTGCCAGGTCTTGTCACATGTGGCTGGTGAGCAATACTTTCTGTAGGAAAGCCATCCTAGATACCACAATGAAGCACCAAGAAACAAATCGCCTAGCACTGCGGTAATGAGAAATATCACTTGGTAAGCATTAAACAGTTAAAATGCATGTCAGAAAGATAAAATACCTAATGAGGGCATCACTCTAAAGAAATAAATGGGTATTAGGTCAGCATTCGGAGATAAACTGCCAATGCCCACAGATCACTTCGGGAGCCAAAAGGTTTTGGGATGTGACAAAAGATCTGCCTATCTAAAAGCAAACTAGTTCAACATAGTAAACTATTTTTTTTATGTATTTAGGAAACTGAAAACTGTGTTTCTTGCCTGCGATCACATTTAGTAAACATTTATGATATGTGTTTAGGAACAAAGATTACTTGAATAGTCACAATTTCCACTGATTTGCCTCAACATTTATTTTTATGTTGAATAACATAAATATGGCAGGATTGTATTCACTGCCTAAAGGCAAGAGCTGCACAGCTGACTTATGCTTATAATAGATGACGATCTGGGGCCTCTCACACACAAGTGACTGTAAGTGGAGTTTGTACATGGTTACAACAAATATTTAACGGAATAATAACACAAATAAAGAGCTTGCAGCACTGGCGTGTGAATAATGTGCTGGAATCTGGTGTGTGATCTGTGTGTGAACCCTCTGGGCAGTTTAGCAAAACCTGTTCCTGAGGGTAAAGAATTCCATTGCCACCACCTCCCCTTCCCATCATCCACATGTCCATCATACGGAATTCTTATACTTCATTGCTAGTCTAAGCAGCGCTTTATGAACTAAAGGCTGACAGAATTTCATTGCTTTCATAGCTTGTGTTTGGTATTGTTTAGTATGAAGCCTAAACTTTTCTGTAATTTTTTTTTGAAACCTAATGCACATAAGTATTGGAAGTAATAAAACAATGCAGGTGACATCTAGGTCAAACCAATCAATTTCTATCTCTCATTTTGCCAGGTTAATAAAAAAACAAAAACAGAACACCTGGTTCTTATAAGAAATAATTATAAAATTCATTTTTAAGAATTTTTTTGTCCCTGCCTTTATAATTTTATATGGCAAATTAAAGCAAAGAACAGTGGTAATGTGCGATTGTACTAATATATAAAAATATAATAAAAATTATTCATATTACAGAATGCAGTCCAGAAGGTAGAACAAACACAGTAAATAAGATATTTAGGTTCTCATATGCTACGGGTTAATACTCATTTACTTTGTTATAATATAAAAAATTATTGGGTAATATCCATTTACTTTGTAGTTATGTCAAAAAAGTCCAATGCAATTGTTAAAATAAAACAAATGAAGAGGGATCTGCTTTCTCTCATGCGTTTTAGATTGTATATAATTGTATCTTTTAGAAGTCCACCAAGTTTTAGCAAAATAAAAAGTAAATCATACCAAAGGCAGGAACGTGTAAACAAAAATGGAAGATATTCCAAATAAAAGTATTTCTACTCATCACAGTCTGCTAGTAAAGTTCTATACATATGATGTTTAAAGGAAGGAAGCCTACTGCTCTTCATACTGTCTAGAAAAGCATGTATAGAATTCAGCACTTGTAGAATGCAGACAACACACTAATGGTAAGTTCCACATGCAGCCAACGGTAGAATCCTGACACAGCACACAACATCCATACAGTTCAGTGTGTCACTGGGAAGTTCATAATGTACACAACGGTATATAGCAACCCAGCAAACGCGTTCCACACAATCCATGCAGATCCCATAAAACAACGTAGCCTTTATCTATTAACACAGTACAGAGAGCAATGTTATGAAGTAATGCTTAGAAATCACTTTTCTAACATCTGTAAGAACTTTCTGAAAGCTAATATCTGTTTTCCGAAAGTTACTGCTCACTGCTTTTCTAGACAAGATTCTGTGAAAGCCCAAAGACATCTGAATACAACTTTTTCAGAAAATACAACATGAAATTCAGAGTAGTTATATAAAGGCATGAGTGTGTGTACACGCTGTGTGTTTTGTTATCGCAACTCACAAACTGTCTATTTTATTAAACA
Organism: Pyxicephalus adspersus; assembly: GCF_032062135.1. Lineage (NCBI taxonomy): Eukaryota > Metazoa > Chordata > Amphibia > Anura > Pyxicephalidae > Pyxicephalus > Pyxicephalus adspersus. The sequence goes on from NC_092869.1 coordinate 21,611,342, forward strand.
ACTGCAACAAACTCTACAAGGCTCTCTAAGGCTACAAATAAATGACATGCAATACAATAGGGTTAGAAAAATTTACAGCACCACAAATAGAAAAGCAACTATACTGTAACAACCCAGGGAGGAACATAAACATTTCATAATGCCATTACCAGGCACGCCACTTATATGGGGCCGTTAGCAGCATGCTTCCTCTGAGGCATGTCAACTATTACAATAATTATGTTTTGTACAAGATTTAAACCCAATAGATTCCTTTAAGGAATGTCTTGTACATGATTGCATGACCATGCGATCACATTATAAAAACAATCATCTTCAAAGTATTCCACACAACTTTTGAACCTAAGGTTGATTCTTTGTATTTGTCTTTAAATGCTTTTGCGTCCCCCCCACCCCCTTTCCCAGGGAATGGTTAAAGCCTATGGTAGGTTTTATTGTGTCCTGTTGTCCTGGAGATTTCTACTCCCTTCCTGGGCAGGATGGGAAGTGATGAAAAAGCTCAAACATTTTTATTACAAAAAAAAGGGTTAGAACTTCTGACTTCTTGTCCCAGTTACACCCATACTCCCATTTTTTTGTAAAGGAGTTTCAGAGTCAGTAAAATATGCTGAGTAAATGTTTTTTTCCTTTTCTACTATATGTGCAGTAAGATGACCACTAACCTGTCAAGCTATTCCCTTCTTTCAGGGGCAAACTGACATCTAAACAGGAAGGAACAATCAGCTGTCAATTTAGCAAGATTGCATGCCTAATGAAGTATTTAGGCTTACAGTTGATGACAATGCATGGGGAAGTAGTCAATTTAAAAGTGACTGCACAGCGTTGTCAGCAGTGGCTGGAACAACAAGTATGCTCTTTATAAGATTTCTACATTGCTACAAATTACATATTCTGATGTGCATATATTATGAGAAACATGTAAAAGTCCTATTTTGATTTCTGCCTAGAGATACACTTCTGTTAGTAAGAGAAAGCAGTAAAAAAATTAGTACTGTTATACAATGTTTAAGTATATACATTTTGCAGACAGATTTTACCAAAACTGTACATTTTTAACATAAGCTTTCCTTACTAGCTTCAAGCATGTCAAATGCTGTCTATTTCAATCCATAGCCAAAGTGTTTGCTGTGATTCAGTTCTTACAAATAACATGGCTTGCCTAGTAAAAGAATAAATGAATTATGGACAACAGTGGTTATACCTAAAGGGAGTCCTACCTTGTTCACTGCTGTTGTCCCCACTCTGTGAAGCATGACCACCACTGGAGGGTCCCGGTGTTCCGGCAGAATGTGTGGATACTGCGTCATCGTGATCTCTCCATGAGGCAGGATTCTGATGCGAGCCATGATTCAAGAAAAGAGGAAAACCATGCAAAAAATGAAAAGGAAAGTTAGATGACCCATCAGCATGATTGCTCCCGCACATGTAAACATCAGTTTGTCTTTTTCTTTCAGTCTAACAAAGAAACATTATTGACTTCATCAAGGCATGTATATGTGCATCTGCAAAAATGCTAGAACTTTGCAGATCATTATTTTGCTTTTTTTGTCAAATGTACTCTGCTAATATGCTCTATTTGAGAATATGTTAATTCATTACACACACTTTGCACATCATCTCGACTCATCTGCATACCAGAGATTCCCAAAACCGAAAACTGAATATATGACATGTAAGAAGAATTTGCAAAAGGCATCAAGAAATACCATAAATTATAATCATAATTATATGGCACAAATAATGCAAGACAAATATCAGCTACAGGATAAGACATATTTAGGCATATTAATATTTAACTTTCACTCTTTTTATAGTGCTATATGTTATATAACATCATATGTATAGACAAGTCAAAGACAGGTGTAATATTAAGCAGATACTATACAGCAGACTCTTTAATACAGTGTACCATAGACTACTACCAGTTACTCTGAAAGTGAGGAACTCAGAATATTTTTTACTTTATACTGACAATCAGGTTAAAGGTAATTACACTTTTGTGCTAGACTCTGGGCAGACAAAAAATACACAAACTAGCACTGATCTGTATTTATTTATAAATTTTAAATGTATTTTTGTAAATTAAAGTGTTCATCTGATAACAGCCTCTTGCAATGCCCTGTACAACAGTGCACGTGCAGGGAGAAGCAGAAGCAACATAAGCAGTCAGTCAGCTGTGCAGCAGTACCCATGTGTTAAAAAGAGGCATGCTAATAGGAAAAAAAGCAGAGTGGCAGACAGATGAGAGTATCAGTTTGCTGCTTTTTCATTGTCTAGTCAGGAACAGAACCTAATTTTGGCAAAGAAAATCAGGTTTTCTATCAGCCAAACAGAAATGTGTAAATCCTAGGACAGGGTAGACAGAATAACAAACCCTTCAGTAGGGTAAACACTGTCAATATATATATATATATATATATATATATATATATATATATATATAATTTGTTTTTTTCTAGCTGTTTGCCTGGAGTTCAGCTCGAATAAGCTAGAAAGAAAGGCACAATATGAATCAACTCGGAAAGTAGGAAGTGGCTGCAAAAAGTAAAAAGTGTGATATTTCTGTATGTGAGCTTTATTACAAAATGGCATACGGCATGTGGGACTCTCTGACAAAGTTGCTAAAACTTGCAGCCCAAAATATGCCAATACATCTGAAGCCTAATATATTATATCTTTTTACATTATATTTGTAAAAATGTAAGTGTGTGTTAGCTATTCATAGGTTAAGTATGAGCAGCTCCTAATCACATATATTGTCGCTTGAACAATATTGGCAGTTGACATCTGAATGGATCCTCCATATTTGATAGATTTATCCATGACTAGAAATGGTCAAATCTGTTGAAGAGTGGGCTGCCTGGTACAAAAAGGGAGGAATTTTAGTCAGCCTGGACTGCACATGTTCAGGCAGCTTTAAATGTCTTGTGCCTATATTAAGACAACTCATTAGCTACAACATGGACCTTACAGTGCCTCTCAAGGGCCATTTGGCAATGGGCTAGCCAGATGGCAGTGACTCCTGCTGTTCAACATATGACGTCACGGGATGAAGAAAGTAAGGCAGATGCTGTATTCAGGCTGACAGAAGGAAGTTCAGATTAACAGTAACTGCTCATCTCTAAGATCTAGCATTCCTTGTTGCATATCGCTGCTGTGCATATACTATGGAACTTTTAATATAAAATGACAATGGAGTCCATACATGAAGATTGATAAAACGGGCCGATGGGAAGTTTTAGACACAAACTGCTTGACTTTACAGTGTGAGGGCCAACATCCCCTGCTGTTCATTTACACAACTAAATGAATATCTACAGGAGAGACTGGAACTAGAACCACAAGACGGAGCACAACTAAAAGAGAAATGTCGGTGAAAACTATAAAACCAGACGAGAAATGACAATCAAGCAAACATATAAAAACTTTAAAAGACTGCAATTTTTGTCTGATATAATTATGTGAGCTAACATACCACAAGAAAGCCATAATACAAACTTACCCTTGTGGAAGGTATAATAATTTTAAAGTACATTGGACCTACAGTACCAACATTTCTGGGGACAGTTAACCTTCTGGTTT
>NC_092869.1:21615540-21629525 GCF_032062135.1 Pyxicephalus adspersus
TATATATATATATATATATATATATATATATATTACATTGTGGTAATTACTTTTGCCATTTCAGTCTGTGATGAAGAATAAAATCAATTCTTAGGCTTCTTAGGCTTAACTTTAAACAATTTAAAATAAATCGAAATGCAAATAGGCATAAATGAATGATTTGAATTTTATTGTTTTTTGGAAGATGCAGTAACCCCCCACTCTAGACATTAAATTGTAAAGTTGGACAGCAAGGTGGATGCATTCTTTAAACACTTGAACCAGCTGCATTACTTGTCACCTGCATGTGCTAATAACCCAGACTAATTAATACACTGTAACAAGCAGAGTCCCACTCCCACCCAGTGTGAATGCAATCCTACACTCCCTTAATAATGCCAGCAAATAGGCCACAACTATGACATCTGCTCTAGGAAAATGGAGGTAAATTATTACACCGCTGTCAGAGTAAAGATTTATATGTGCTTGGACTTTTTTTTACAGACTTCTGTATTAACAACTACAAGACAGACCTTAGCTGCATACAGCAAGACTGACTAACATAAAAGCTAACAAAATGCCTAAAATTACAGTACTATCAATTGCATTTTCTGATTAAATAATCCAGCCTAGTCTTTGAATATGTGATATGACTGTTTCCAAATTTCACACAAACATACAGAAACTTTTTATAATGGGACCTATTAACCACATTGTGTAAAATAAGAAAAGCCCGAATACATAAAATGAGTAAGTAATACAACACTTATATAGTATGCTTTGTGTCCATTTCATGTGTTCATGAGGTCATACCCCCAGAATACAATAGCAATAATTTTGAAAAATATTTTAAAAGAGTCCACAAAGAAGTATTTTTTTCATACAAAAGAACTGGGCAGTTGTCATACATATATATGAGCAATATAAACTGGAGCGTAATAATACTGCTGTTGTTTTTGATACCACTGACTTTATACCTTTCTATATAAAAAATTCAACCCTACAGTAACAAAAGAGAATATTGGCAAAATAATGGTGAATTTCAGGACATTAAAAATCCAGCAAAGCATATTTAGAATAATACAATGTAGACAAACAGAAATAGGCAGTCAGACAGATAGGCTCTTCCTTTTCTGTCCCTGAGAATACTCGTATAACAGTGATAAACTAAACATAAACATATTACCCACAAAAGTGACTATGCGGCATGCTTGTGGGGTACATAAGCAGACATTCTGCAAAAACCCTTAATAATTCAAGCTACAAATGTGTCTTTCCTGCACCCATCTAACTGTATTAAAGAGCAGAGTTTCCAGGTGAAAAGCTAGGAATATTGAGTAGCCCAATACAAAGCGGATGAAAAAGACATCCAAGAAGCAAGGTCCCCTGGGAAGGCATTTTCTATTTGCCGGGCCGCAGCCCCGCAGCTGATAATGCAAGTTGTAATTAATATAAAAGCAGGAGACAATATGGGAAGAGCTTGTACTTGCACTGCCACAAGAGATCTCTGCGCCTAGAATGTGTTTCTCATTTACACAATAGTCTGCCCTGCAAAACCTGACTTTATCAGCATACTCTCTCCCTGGGAAGGTTAAAACATTGATTTACTAACACGGCTGGATATTGCTAAACCTATACAACATTATATAGAGCTTTCTTTTTTTAACAAAATACTCAAAATAAAATAAGTCTGTACATCTGCAGGGATCTCTCTCTCTCTCTCTCTCTCTCTCTCTCTCTATATATATATATATATATATATATATATATATATATATATATTTATGCACATACTGTGAGTATGTTTACTTTGTAAGTTTTTTGCATCTCTTCTACTGAGACACTTGGGAATGCTACAGATTTATTGTTTCCCAAGAGACATATATCGCTAGCTGCATCCTATACAGTACATTTGTATGTTGTATGTGTTCTAACAGGAACCAAGAGTTGAGAGGTCACAATAGTCTTGTAGGCCTTGTCACTTTCACTCTTGTACCATTTTAAATTGCCATTCAAGCAGGGAATCCAATGGGCACATTCTTCCCAGCAAAGCAAAATCCACTGCTCTCTAGATAAGAGAACTGGAGGAGTCTGGCATTGAGCACAGACTGTGACTTCTTGTAACATTGTAGAAACTATATCTCAAGAGTGAAGGGGTCTTTGAAGTTGGTGATATCTAGGATGCATGTTTTTTATTTACCGTGTACCTGTTCATTTACTGCCTACTTTTAACTATTTAAAATATATACTAGTAACATGTTTCCTTATATTTCCAGGCATTTTGCATCAAAGTAAAAATTAAAAATAAGATTATTTTCTGATGCCATCAAAATATATATTAACTGACCTCCCATAGGTCTTGCAAAGTAATCAGGCATATACATAACAGAGCTGTTTTGTTGCTAGTTATGAACTGAGGCCCTAATTTACACTACAAGCCAGTACAAGTGACATAAAAAATATATGATGACCCATGATGATTGTTAGATGCCCTGAGTGATTAAGCCTGGCAGGTTCATTTAGAATCTTCAAGCATACGTACAGATTGTTCGATTGAATGACTGAACTATGCATGCTAATCTCTAATTTTCTATTCTTTTTTGGTTTTTTTTTTTTTTTTTTTTAGCAAAGTTAAAAAATAGTCCCCAAATTTGTAATTTATAACTGATATAGAGTTCATTTCTATTTAAAATTTTATTTCTTTAAATTCTTATTCAAAAATGTTTAAAACAATGCATTTGAAAATAAGCAAAATAGGAAAACAGCATAATATGCTGCATAGCTATACCATATCACCTATTAACCTAATATATATAAAATATTGATAAATATTATACAGTAACATTAAATAGGTTAAATTGTTTTTTACCTGAGAAAAGAGACTGTTACATTTAGCTGTGAATTTCAATTTAGTTCTCGTATGTATATATTGTTTATGTATTAGTAAGGTTGATTTACTAAAGCAATAAAAATACTCCACTCAGAAAAGTAAACTTTTTGTAACGTGAATGTTCGCAAAGCTTATAAAATAAATCAATGCTGTTCACTTCATCTATACTTCATGTGTAAGAAAATAAAATCATGCTTTTTTCTAATTTGCACATGATTAGTTATTTCAAATGAGCACACTTTTACTTTATTTAACCTTAGCAAAGATTTATTTTACTTAATGAACATTCACTACACTTCTAGTAACTTAGCCCTATTGCTTCATATAGTACACAGATTCATTCATCTCATTCATTCATCATTTAGTCTCTGCCCCTGTGCAAGCGTACAATCTAATGTCCCTATTCCATACAGTCAATGACCAGATATGGCCTGAAGCTGATAACTTTACCAGTATGTTTTCTTTTGATGTGGGAGTAAACGGGAACACATAGCTTGGACCCACATAAACAGGGGAAAAAACTTAGTGTTTAAGCCATCCTCAAATATTTTTCTTGGTGAGAGCTGAAAGCAGGATTTTAGAGTTGAAAGGCTAGAATCTTAACCACATCGCCCCTGTGCTGCCCAAGACTTCCTACTCATCATATAGCCAACATCAATGTGTAATTATACACACAAGACATGCTGCTTCCATATCTGACACACATTTCCACAATTAGGCGAAATTCAAGTGATATAGGATTTAGCACTGGGATATGTCTGTTATAATGAACAGATCACACAATGTTCTGATTCCTCATATGCGGAAAGTAATTGCCATCATATGCTTCTAGTATCATTTCCACCTCTCATGCAGTGTAATTCCTGATACTCACAGTATGACTCCCATTAGATAACACACAGTAATGCCTACCATATACATTGCATCATTTCAACAGATTCACATGTGGGCAGACTTTCTGCAGCTGCTGTTATTTCTGGCAGGTCCTATTCAGAATAGATGGGAAGATTCTATCACTTTTTCTTTCACATTTCAAATTCCCATAACACAGATCCACCAACCTGGAGTTAGGTTTATGCCTCTGGCAAATCATCCCATTAGCCATTGAACTTGTTTCTTCATACATTTGTTTATATTTACTAAGTGGCATTGTTAACCTCCCGGTGACACAGAAATATGAAATTATACTTATTACAGCTGAGACTCTTATTTACTATATATGACACTTAATGAGCGGTGACTAACTACAGCCTGAACTGCACATCCCTTAAATCAGTGAAGAAAAAATATGGTAAAACACAAACGGACATTGCTCCCAAGAAAACTGGTATTAGATATACTAAAATAATAAGTAAAAATGTTAGTTTCAGTTATAATGATCTATTTAGCAAGCTGATTGGCCATGAGTATTGCCAATAGTGATCTTAGTAAATTTTAATGTTTCCCTTTTTTATTCTAATCTTCAATTTCACTATATACCATATCTACACAACCTGATGAAAAAAAACCCTAAAAACTATGATGCAGCATTTATATTTCGACTCTCCTCATTGGTCAGTATTAATATTGTGAAAGGCCTTTTGGATCAGAATCTGGATTAAAGGCCTGTCCAATGCACAGTTAAAATTGGCTGGCCTGGAGCAAATGGAACGGAATTCCTGACAAGTCAAATTCTGTCTTTTAGCAAAAACCTAAATACTCTAACTTCACACAGGCCTGTATTTCAGCAACATAAACTGACACACTCCTGAAATGATTGAAATTCTTTGACTAAGCAAACTGTGACATTGGAAAACTGGGGACTTGCTACTTTACTCTCATGACAATTACTTATCGGCCATAAGGACAACAAACCATTTAAAAGGGAATTAAACTCTATTTGCATCAGAAACTGACCTTTAAACTCACAGATTTCTTACAGGCATGCCATAAAAATGGATCACAAGTTATAAAGACAATGTTTTGCAAAGTATACGTTGGTGTAGGTTTAGTAAAGTTAGACAGATTTTTGTGAAAATATTTACTAGTACCATTCACCTACCAGGTAAGATTCTATTAAACCAGCTGTTTAAAAGGTGATTTTGGATAAATTAATTATCCAAAGTTAATGCCTGGCAATAGTTTCTAGTACTGTAGCTCACTTACTACATAAACAAAAAAAATGTTGGTTATAGGTATCAATAGCATCAAACTATCACAACTAACATCAGCCATTGGCTCTAATGTACTCTCAGAGTTTCTAGTGGTGAGACTTTCCTATCAGAGTCCTATAAGACTACCTTTTTTGCAGTCTTATTCCTCCTCCCAATGCACATCATTTTGACAGGAAGAGTAGGGCACCCCTGTAATAGCTGCAGCAGGTAGGTGGGGCTAGAAAATTAAGCTCAGTGACCTTTCCAATGGAGTAACTGATAGGTTAAGAACCTGAAACTAGCTAACGTCTTTAAAAGTTAAAATATAGATTTTGGTTGGACTGACCTATTAACACTCAAAGTATATTTGTGTGGCTACATTTTGAGGAATGGAGGATCTGAATATTATATTTGACAAATAAACCAAGGGATTTTTTTGTGGTTGAAGTAAACACAGCCAGTAAAGTAAACAAGGCCAGAATAAAGAAAATACTCCTTTACGAGTGTGCAAGCCTTGAAGCCTATTGCATGTCAAGCTACTACAAAACGTTTGTGCTTCAGTAATATATTCCTGGTAATAGTGTACTAAAACGGGAGGTGGGGGTAGACAACTGCTGCTGAACTACATTATTTGTTGATAAAGACTGACAATAATCTGTGCCTTCATATAGAACATGTATATGTGCAAATGTACACACAGAAACAAAAATAAATAAATAAAAGAGGAAACATGATAAAGACTAAACAAACTTTATAAAGAATTATTAATGCACAGCTAGCTAAAAGACACAATCAACAATAAGTCTGTGCAAAACCATCAAGCAATGAAAGTACACCTTTTGTCACTTCAAAGAATCCTTACTCTGTCTTTCCAATTTAAAAATGTATTTATAAAAGTGTTACATATGAAAAAATACACCTCTTTTATCTGGATTCATCCTGCAAGTCATATGTACACCAATCTATCATTGTTATGAGAGGTTAATATATTTTTATATCTACTGTAATGAAGTGTTACATTAATAGGGTTTAATAAATGGCCTTGTATTATAAATGTATGATCAGTACTGCTTAAGAAGTAAGCACAATCTAATGCCCAATATAAAATACAGCATTTGTTCTGGCAAGGCAACTGCAGCATGATATACTGTAATATACCCATACACAAAGAGGAAACTGTAACCAAGCATAAAAAATGTATATATCAGGGATCAATTTAACAATATATATTAAAATATAGTATAATATATAGTGTTGCTTTATACAATAATTTTATTCCTATATCAAACAATAACTGCCCAATAGATAAAAAAGAAAGTATAAACTACAAAAAACAAACAAACTATAACACCCTTAAAAAGAAGAAATTGTGCTATATAAATGTCTGTGAAATCTACAAGGCTGTTTGGATGATGATCCGCAGTTTTTCACGTTAAAGTCCCTGCACCTGAAACAACTTCTGCATGACAGTGCCAGTGGAAACACGCAGTCCGTATACTACAGAGGAAAGGAACAAAGTCTACAGAAACTACTGATACAGCCCAGTAGAAAGAAGGAAGGGTGAGATCCCAAAGTATCCAGATCAGTATAATAGCACAAAATAACCATACAAGATAACATTAAGTATAATACTCTACCTGTCAAAAAACAGTTTCACACAATAAACTCCTTAACCTTTTTTATTTTCCACAATACAACTTTTACATTAGCATTCAGCATAATTTATTTGCCTGTTGGGAAAATGTAAGGATTTAGTCTACCATTTTAATGCACATCTTTTACTTTGATTCCTTATAATCATATATGAAGAGGTGATTTACAAAAGGGTATTAATACCTTACTTTTCCAAAGGAATAGTCATCTCAAGGACTGAATTTTGTTTTGTGTAAATTTTAAAATAATAAATTAAAGGCTGGGAAACGTGTTGGGTTTTTAAAGTAAACACAAATTCAATAAGCTGCTATAAATTGCACAGTCTAAGAAAGTCACTAGACATTTATAAATAAACTGAATTATTGTTTATAATAATTGGAGAGCACAATCTTTTATAGTAAAATGTAATAGCCTAATTTACTAAAAGTAATTTGCACACAAATGATCACACACGGCCAAGATTTTTTAACTTCTCTTAACCTTATACTAGTAATAAACACACGGCACTGAAAAAATGACTAAGACCCTGACTGTTGCCGAGCCAAAAGATTTCCAAAACACCAATAATCCAAACAGACTAAAATGGCCAATATAATAAATATATGATATAGTAGAAATGCAAATCAGCAGGTATTTATACAAACAAACTAGTTTAAAAAATAGGTAGAAGTGTTTGTTTGGTGACATATACTCATTATTACGATACAGTATGTATATGCTTTTTCATAATGTTTGATTCTATCCTAAGAAACAAAACATTTACTGTTATTTCAAATTACTAAAAAGAAAAACATGCAAAATGGTTTGTGAACTTTAGTGGATGATTCACAGTACGGTTTTTTAAATGGTTATTGTGCTAAAACAAAATAATCCTTTTACAGTACCATACCATATCATGGAAGGCACAGACATGCGTGACCACTTCCCTTCTTTTTTCTGATCCCTTCTTTCCACTAGATGTGTTCTAAAGTAGTAATGTTTATCACATAATCCATATAAACAACAAGCTCTTGCTGACCTCAGGTAACCTCACAAGTGGCAGGAAGAAATGTTATCATGAGTGGAGAGGCCTCTCAAAGTTGCACCTCTTGTGGTGGTGGTGTTGCTGTGCTTTCACAATAAACAATCAATCGTCTATAATGAGCCTTCTATAATGATAATGCTGTCATATTATATAAAAGATATCACAAATCTTTATTTGGGGAGAATTATAAAATGTAGAGTTCACTACATCCGCATAAACCCAAAACACAGGTGCAATCAACTCAAAATATTTTCAAACATTAATCAGATTTCTCCCTTGCTTACTAAGTCATGTAATAATGCCTTCCCCTACCACAGTGAACAAGACCATGTTAACGAAAGACACAGCATTCAACAAAGAATAGGAGAGGATTGGAATAGCTGATATATGTATTGCTAAATGGCCTTGTGCAGGTAGCTCCGATCCCCAACTGTGAAAATATAATGCACCTATACTAATTTTATTTTAACAAGCTTATCAAAAATTAGTAACAACCTGAAAGCTGTAAACTGCAATTGAACTACAAGTCCCAGCTTTCCACAAATATATATAAATATGAAATTTTACATTCTTCCACTGGTTTGCCATGTATACTCGAATGCAATACTATATTGCAAATATCAATGATACATTCTTATCCTGAAAAATCAGAAATCTTCTTTGGTTTATCAGACTACACTGAACTATACCAGTGTAGTACCAAATAAATGCATACAATCTATATACATTGAATACCACTGTTATCCTGAGCAAGAATGGTATGTTTCACATGCACAAAAGTAAACTCTCCTTTATGTGAACAATCAATATTGCATGTTAATCCTTCCCTTAATTATTTCATACTTGGTAATCAAGTGTAAGTTATCCAATACCCTAAAAATGCATTGAAAAACACCATATACTTCTATAACTTCTATAAGTGGTTAACCAGCAGGTATATTGCTGCTGATAATGAGACAATTGTAAGTGACCAGGAGTGTTATAAACGGTTACCTCTCAAGTCAGGCCTCTGGGAAAAGCCAAGGTTTGGTAGTTAATGTGAACATAAGTCAGTAAGGTTGCTTGCTGAGTGCAGTTTAAAGCAGTTAGGTAAAAGTGTGACAATGAATGACAGCAAATACAGTTCCTTTGATAACCACAATTATGAGTTGTTTGTTACTAGGATTAAGTAAGCTGGCATCACTTATAACATCATCATATTGTTTGCTTTGAGAACAATCAGTATTTACCAAGAGCATGTCAGAGTTTACATGACTATAATGAGGGGAGGAAGGATGAGAAACCTTTACATTGGAAGAGATTGCAATGCATGACTGTGCCGATAGGGGTTTAAATCTGCATTTAGAGAGCAGTGAATGAATTATTTCTCAATTATTTGGCTGGTTCAATAAGAAAAAATGTTATTTACAGGTCATAATTGTCCCCCAGCTAGTAGTCCTAAGAAACATGTATGTGTTAACATTTTTTTCTTAAATGTTTTATTAAAAACAGATTTTATAAACAGTTGTATATATAGGTTTGCGTCATATCTTTAGGATACAAAGTCACCGTGTAAAGGTTGTACAGTAGACAAAAAGATTTATTGCCTCGAGTTTAAAGTTATAGCACAAAATAAAAGATTTAGTAATCTTGTATTGAGTTGTCAGAGGCTTATGCACTAAGCCACACTTTATACCCTTTAAGGAGTATATCAGAACCAGAACACCAGCACTAGTCCAATCTATCCCATTCTTTATTTCCCACATTACCCAAGGAGACCTTGACAGGGGCTTATGTGGCATTTAAATTAATGTGGTAGGATTTTACAAGCATAAGATACTCAATTGTCATGTGTGACAATTTCCACTTATCTCTCATCCTGCCCCTACCCCCCAAAAATTGATAGCAAATAGGCAAGTAAACAAAGCCTTTTACTGTACTTCACACAGATAATGGGACCATTACCAAACCAAATCATACTAAACTAAATAACTAAATAATAAATGCCAAATATATTCACTAAAGAATTAGCAAGTAGCAGCAGAGTACTATTTTCATGAAAGCAGGTGTACATAAATATATACAGAACAGAACTCAGTCCAAAACTCTAGCTCTACAATAAATAAAACAACTTAAAAATGTCACATCTAACTAATGATTATAACAGATTTAGGAAAAATGTATTTTAATCTAACATCTAATGGGTCTGTACATTACATATGTTACATTGGTCACCAAACTCATACCTATGCAAAAAGGTAATTACTACAGTTGTACTTATTATGAAAGTAAAAAAGATACGGGGAAAAAAACTAATTTTAATCATGTAAACTGTTTATACAATTTGATGGCTGATGTATGCTAACAACCTACATAAACAAAAAAAGGTTTATTTTATACTGTTAACGTTTTGCATAATTTATATTTCTGAAACTGACAAAACAGAACATACATTTACTCATAGAAACAATTCTCTTAAAATAAAACAGCAACTTGTTACAAGCTAAAGTGTTATTGCTTACAAATAAAATAATGTTGCTGCCATATAAGCCTACAGTTACCATATTAAAAATGAAATGCATATTACATCATGTTTCTTTTTTATAGTCATTTTAATACTTAAAAATATACAAAATCTAGTTGACACTGCATTAAAAAAAATAAAATACTGCCAAAAATTAAAACCTTAAAACTGACCTATCACCTAAGCCATATAGTTTACTGGGACTATAAAAAGGTTCCTTATTACCAAGGAGCAGAGTAAATTGGCTTTAGCTGTTGCCATCTGTCAGACCCTAAACAGGCCGGGTGTGTAATCTACTAAGCGGGACAGGAGCTTTTAGACTGTACTGGGAAAGGAAACTGTACTTTACAGAAGGGGAAGAATGTATACATGTACTGCAGAATATATACAGATCCTGTCTATTGTTCATCCCTTCCTAAATCCTCAAACCTTTGGCAACAAAAACTTGGAGCTGGATCAGCAGCCTGAAACTGACTACAGCAGAAACATGTCCTGGAACTCAAAGTTTATGTTTTATTTCACAAGCAGAGACAAAAACAATATATAAATATATATGTGTATATATGTGTGATGAACATACACCACACTGCTAAATATGTAAATATAAATATAATATTATTTTCAGGTTGATTTTCTCTTCTTGAAGAAATCCTCCTGCTAATTAGGAAGAAATAATTCTGGTTTGCAGTAATCACTTAATACTGACACAAGGCTGGGAAGTAAAATGAGTTTCCTTTCTATTTATAGTGAGCTCCGAGGATTACACAGTGCAGGTCACATGGCAAAACACAATGATAACACAGACAACAATAATAATAAAAGACACTACCATAAACAGCCATAGAATCACAATCATAACAAAGATTCGGAAACTCCAGTCCCTGGATGACTACTGTCAAACCTTCAATAAAAAGCTTCATTTTAATGCGCCGAATTATTAAAGTGTTAGAAATCAATGCTTAACCTGTAATACCGCTGTTAATAATTCTCTCCAGCTCTCCCTAATAGAAAGTCAATTATTGGTTCATTAAATGTTACGATCCTTTACAAGAAGGGCCCCGGGCTCCTGCCTGGTGTGTACCTTGCGCCCAATAAAAAAAAAGAAATCGGCAAAAGGGAAAAAACACAAAAATGAAATATTCACTACAGTCATAGAGCAGTGGGAACTATTGGGTTAATAAAGCTAGAAATAAACGTTCAGAGCCAAGACATAAAGTGTGACCGAGTCCCAACACAGCCCTGTGTACAACCATACACACTGTGATCGGTCACAGCGGTAACACAGGCATCACACCCTGCCCACATACAATGGCACCAGCATTGGGCACACACGGCAATAATAAGCAGATGTAATCATCAGCACTCACGTGGTCTGCGAGGTTTGTGGAGGATCCCGAGATGTCTTCGTGGTCAGACTTGGAGCTGCCGTCCCTCTCATCAATCACTAAATCTATGGGCATTTTTCCTTTCAAACAGCTGATGTATCGATGGCAGAAATTATCGCACAGTTCGTGGACCTGGGGAGGTGGGGGAAGAGGGAAGCATGATGTTTTGGTGGAAAGAGTAACAAGCCAGAGTGTCCTCCAAGAGTAACTATCATTAAGGACTGTAATAGTTGCAGCAAGGAAACAATAAAGAAATTGTAGCAGCAGATATTATTCTCTGGAGACCCGGGCAGCAACAAGTAGAGAGGAGGAGAGGAGAGAAGGAAAGGGCTGAGGGGAGAAGGGAAAGGGACACAGAATACAGGGAGGACAGAGAGGGAAGGCTGGGGAGAGGAGAGGGAAGGCTGGGGAGAGGGAAGGCTGGAAGATAAGGCAGATAGGGCAAAGGAAAAAACACAGGATTGGTATATGGGAAGACACGGGAGAGATATGTTTGGTCACAGTATAGGAAGAAAGGGGAGAGATAAGGAAAATAAAGAATAGGATTGAAAGTAAAGCAAAAAGTGGTGAGTCTGGAAGAGTTATGGGAAAAATGACAGAAAAATATGACTGGTACAAAAATACAGATCAAATAAAAACATTACATGAAATGGAAATTGAGAGAATAGGAACATGATGAAAAGAAGAACAGAGAAATCAGAAAGGATAATAAGAAAAGGGAAAAGGAACAGGAAGCTGGAATTAGGGAGGGAAATAGATGGTGAATAGATGAAGTGGGTGAAGGGAATATAAGGCAGTGGGGTGAAGGCAATGGGCAGTGTGCAGGCCATGACCACCTGCCAGCAGATGCTGGAGTTGCCAGTCCACCCTCCCCAATACCCGGGGTCACCAAATGCCATCCATGCCCAAGAAGTGCCAGCATTAGAGAGACTATTCTTGGTGTATCCGGTGATTCTGTATCCACAAGAGGACACATCTATTCCCTCTGTCCGAATTCACATCCATGTCCCAGGGCGAATGGGCTTCAGTGCCCGGCATGGGAACACTCCTCCGGGGGCATCTGGGTGCTACATTCCGCTCACAGATAACTGTATTACAAATTAGCTTTAGCGCTGTGAATTAGTTTCGCTCAATTAAGTGTCCACACGAAATTCGCATAATTGAACCCGACGGCGGAGATAACGGTGGTGTAATATCTCCGCTGCACCCCGTGCTTTATTATTGTTATTATGTAGATTAATAAACTATATTAGCTGTATATCACACACTAAAAAAATAAATCAATCATTCTTTAACAAAATCACAAAGTAAAGCTGATATATATATATATATATATGTATATATTGTTTTGTAACTTCTTTAATCCATGTGAATAATATGAATGGTGTGTGTGTGGATGACAGCTGTGTATCAGGCCATGCTGGTTGTTTGGGTACACATGCATATGTCGTTAAATACAGTAATTGCATTAGGACACATCTTAAAGCTTCATAAGTTAAACGGAATGTCAGAAGTAAGTGTACCGTAATGAAAACAATCTATTTACCTTTTCTAATTCCAAGAGATGAAACCGCAAGACTTGGATGGCTTGGATCATCTGCAATGAAAGCAGTGCCGTTATTGTGGATGAATTATGTGTGATGGGAGGTGAGGCAGATCACAAGGGCCCCAAGTCGGTCCCCAGCTCGGACAGGCCCGGGTGCCCCTGACATGAGAGTGGGGAGGGGGTACTAATTATCCAGACTTTTAGTTTATTCCTCGTTCACGGCTCAGTTGTTCTGATCACCCTGCACTGATTCCCTGAGATTTGTGATGAATGTCCTACCTGCTAATTCACTGCCATGAGGAACAGACTGCTCCACAGGTGACAGCGACACACAAGTGACACTAACACATTTCCAAATCACAGACAATTCAGTACACTTCTAGTATGCCGACCTCCTCCCTCCCTGCTGTATTGTCTACCATTCCCAGCAAAATCATTTTCCAACACCACCCGTGCTGGAAAACACATTGCTACACACTGCTACACACTACTACACACTGCTACACATTGCTACACATTGCTACACACTATAACTGCTACAATACCACTACCCTGCACACTAGTACACCTTGCTATACATTTGTATGAAGCACTACAGGTTACTGCACACTGATAACACTGATAAACTGATACAGAGTACTCACCAAGTTATCCAACTCCGGGTTCGAGGAGAAAAGGGGCTTCTCTGCCCTGACCTGCAGACAACACAGCCACAAGTTACTATCAGCAGTCTATGGACCCAGCAGAGAAATGCCGAAAAACTAAACTAAAAGGGAAAGTGTGTCTAAATACAAATTTAAAATTGTCTATCTATATCACACACCCACATATATACATATATATATATATATATATATATATATATATATATAT
>NC_092869.1:21629540-21642394 GCF_032062135.1 Pyxicephalus adspersus
TATATATATATTTATATATATTTATATATACATACATACATATAAAACAAACGCACATATGTTTGAGGAATGACAATGTGGCTACATATTAATTTACATTTATATTACACTGTAATATTTTTAACATAAAGCACCATTCACACCCTGTGATTTCTTCTGCGATTTATTTTAAAATGATTGATTTTTTAGTTAGAGTATAATCTTAAACTAATAGATACATTTTATTTGGTATATATTACATTTATTATCCGGTGTAGAACCCTGTGTGCGGCTTATAGATATACAGATCGCGTGTTACTTGATATACAATACATGAATCCAATAATATTGGCCATATTATACAAGGGATATAATACACGTATCCAATAATACCAGGATACAATACAAGGATTTAGTAACAGAGGGATATAACATTCAGAGATAGAGGTATATAGTACAAGTATTTATTATAATGGGTAATAATACAATTATCCACTAAGAGATTTTTAATATATAAAACATCCAGTAAAATAATTGATTAATTACAACTAAGTATAAATAAAGCGAAATAATGCATGCATCTAGTAATAAAGAGAATATAATACATGCCTCCTCTACTAAGGATAAAACAATACAAGCACCCAGTAATAAAGAAAATATAACACAATCACCAAATAAAAAAGGGAATATAATGAAAAGCACCCTGTAATCGAGGGAATATAACACAAGCATTCAGTAATTGGGGGGTTATAATACAAGCACCCAGTATTAAATGGGGATATAATACAAGCACCCAGAAATAAATGGAATATAAAACATACAACCAGGAATAAATGGGGATATGAAACAACCAATGATACTGACAATATAACACATGCATACAGGAATACAGTAAATGGGGAATATAACACAAGCACCCAGTAATACAAGGATTATAACACAAGCACCCAGTGGTCCGAGGTGAATAGATATCTATGTGATTGACCTGTTTGGCGAATACAGCGATGTCTTCATTAAAGGAATCGGACGAGCACACATCCCCTCCTGCTACTCCCGGCTCCCGCGGGGTACACGTCGCCAGTTCACATTTCTCAAAGACCAGAGCTAAAAGAGGGAAGAGGGGGTGTCTGTGCGGACCCCATAACAAACCGCCATCAATAAATCAAATCACAACCTACATTTATTGACAAAACATCAGTTTGTAAAAACATAAATAAATAAAATAAAATCACAACATTCAGTAAAATTCGCTTTCTTTTCTTTACTGCCATAACTTTTCAGGGAGTGAGTTATTGAACCTGGGAAATATCAGAAATAAATAGAGAATGTCTTGGAAATAATCCCTGGCTTAGCAGAACGGCACATGTGAAATCTTAATGATCATATGACAATTTGTGTCTGCTGAATAAAGGATTTGCAGTTTTGCTGTGCATAGCAACAAGCTGATTTTTAATCCTCTCTTTATTTGCTCCTTTAATCCTTAATTGGTCGGTATTAGGAATCCTGAGTGGCTCTAATGAAGTTGCAATGTTTTGCATGGACTGATCAGGCCCGGCTCAGAGCTGGGAATTGCTGCTTGCCCTGTCCCTTATCGTTTGTGACCATTGCATGTGGGTGATGGTTATCTTTTCACTTTCCCTTCCATAAACTGACTTGTGTGCAAAGGGGGCACCGGGCTGAGCAGACTCTCCCTCAACCAACATGCCACTCGCTTTCAGTACCTACCCATAAATGGCATCTTTGTCCCGTTTTAGGGCATCGTTCACAGCAGACCCCATGCTGGTGGGCATAACATTGGGGTGGGGGGCATGAGTCCCATAATGTTGGCTGGCATGTAAAGGGGGTCCGTGGTTTAAGTGGTGTACCGGTGGAATAGGTCGGGGGGCATGTGGGTCACCATACATTGAGGTTGGCACCCCCACTCCATCCATGGCATAGTGCGGTAACTCATCGTACTGCCAGAGAAAGAAGACAAGAATTAGAAAGAAGGATAGAAAATACAAAAATGAAACAAAATAAGAAAGACAAACTTAAAGGTCTGAATATGGTGAGAGGCCTAACAGGGAAGGATAATAATATTAATAGTAATAATAATAGTAATAAATAATAATAATGATGATAAACAGAGTGAAATGAAGTTATAAAAAAGGCGATCACAAATAAAAGTGTTGATGGGGAAATGCGATCATGCAGCGAGAAGAGTCCAGGCGATAAATAAGAGTCCCGGCCGGAGGACGAGTTACCAGGAACATTGAGGCGTGTGCGGGCTCTTTACTGCTCATCCAAAAATATACAAAAGAACAAAAAAGAACTGCAAGCTCTTCTCTGAGGAACTAGAACATGGGCAGATGGAGAGACTGAGACTACGAGGAAAGCTGCAAAAATCAAGCCGGAGAAAAGGACTGACATGAGGAAGCAGGGCAGCAGGAAGAGAAAAGACTGAGTACTGAGAGAGAGAGAGAGAGAAAGAAGAGAGAGAGGGAGAGAGAGAGAGGGAGAGAGAGAGAGAGAGGGAGAGAGAGAGGTGTGTGTATGTGTGTCAGAGACAGAGCAAGAGAGAGGCGTGCAAGAGACACACAAAGCTGAATACTGATATCCATCCTTTATTAACACACACACATATATACATACTGAATCCTAAATGCCACCCCACCCCGGGATCAGAATACCCCATGCAAACAGAGCGCTGCTGTCTCGGGGCATTTAAACCTACCCTTTGCGCCATCAATAAATGCCTGTGTGTGCGCCCTATAGTGCTGTCTCCGTGTCCTGGGCCGCTGGGAAAGGAAAAGGGGGCCAGGGGTGAGGGGTAAGGGGGGAAACGGCCAAATTGTTTCTTTTTTTTTCTTTCTGCAATCCACCAAAGCTTCTTCTCCTCTGCTCCAACACGTTAAAGCCACAACAATATAAGCATTCTGGGCAGAAGGGCCAAACTCTCCTCCTTTAATGTGTCTAAGTGGCGAGATTTGCTAAAAGCTCTTCTTTTTCGTCCGCAGCGTTTTCTTGCGAAGTGTCCCAAGTCAGGAGTTATTGTCGGCCCAGGGCAGAGCCACATGCACCCAGGCTGGGAACTCTCATGGCGCTCCGCCACTTCAGATGTCAATCAGAGGCTGAGCATGTCAAGGTGCTGAATGAGGGATGGTGGCAGGAGAGGAGGAGGAAGATGATGGTGATTGTGATGAAGATGAGCAGCAAATCTTCCAACCCCTTCTCTTTCCCTGATGCTTCTATCTTTCTGTAACTCCTCTTGACAGCTCCCTACAGATCTGTCTCTTTTATTTTTTTGTCCCAAATGACACGTGAAAAATAAATCAGGATCCAAGTGATTCAAAAATACCAGGAAAAAAAACGAAATAAATACAAAAATATCTTTAAGTAAGAAAATAAAGCAATAATAAAAAGTCCAAAGTGCTTCGGTGTGCAGGGAGTGAGGAGCTGAGTTGGTGGATGAGGTGGGATTTTGCAGCCTGTCTCTGGCAGATGAGTGACTGCTGGCAGGTTGGCTGCTGCTGGCTTATACAAGAGACTCAGTTTGTTGAGCTGATCGGCGGGAGAATGAAAATGACGGAACCCGGAAGTAGAGGGAGCCAGAGCCAGTCCTACGACACAGACACATGGAGGAGGCAGAGACTAGGAGGCAATGCAATGGGCGCCGAGCAATCAGAAGTGCTGGGAGGCAGGGAAGGGGAGGCTACATCCAGCAACCTTTCTGCACATCCTTTCACCATCCTACCCAGCCACTTAACCAGCAAGGCTGAGTCCTCATTATCCCAGTCACTGGCTAATTCCACAACAATCCCCTGCCCTGTACACTGCCATTCTGCATACATGTCAGTACACACTGGTGACCCATTAACCCGATGAGTGCCAGGATCAGCAGGATAAAACACAAGTGTGAAAAGTCAAGCCTGGGTCGTGTATTGCGCAATCCGCTCATCATTGGATTGGAGGAAACTTTTTATCAGCCATCTATCTGAACATTTTTGTGTTGTGAGCGATCTATAATATTCACAAACATTGCGCAGCGATCATATTCCACAATGACCTGCTTGTCCGGGGCTGGTACAGCCTGGAGGTCTCAGGGAGCTGGGAAAGTGACCTCTATTTGGGGATCACTGTGGCAGAGTGTATTTATTAATGATCACATGTACTACTGTATACTGAGAGAGAAGCCAAGATTCAGGAGACACAAGTGGATAGAGTGGTAGCTTCACTTTGAATACCCAAGCATGTGCAAAATAAAAAGCATGTTTTTTTGTTTGCAGCAGATGATTGGATATTGATAGTGAACACTTCGTAGCGTTATTTGCCTTATAATAATCAGGCCCAGAAGTGAGGGTGATCCTCAGCCAAGCCCTGATCTCTCCTTTGTTGTGTGACTGTGGGATGTGTGCACAGGTATTAGTGCTGTAATACTTGCTAATGGCACTGCTAATTACAGCCGGGCTATTTACTAAATGAAGTAAAATGCTGCACCCCCGAGCAGCAAACCATCTTTTTTTCCAGGAGAAGCAGAAACACCAAGAGGTTCTCAGGGGGAGGGGGAGAAATGCCTCTCTCGGTTTTGTCTTGTTGCCCAATCCGTTTGCTGGAAGTGAAACCTGCTTTAGACCTCAGAACAGTCAATTACCACAAGTCCTGGAGCCCATCAATCATGGCCGAGGCCTGAAGTTTCCAGGGGGCGGGGGGCTGGCTCTGCCTTTACATTGTACACTGATGGCCCCTCTAATGCCCCATCTCAGTAATCATCACAGCAGTTGCTATTTTCTAAAGTAGAAAAGAATTAGGAATCTTAGTTAATGAGTGAGTTTAACATCTTGGATGCCAGGGGTGGCAGGAAAATGGCAGCATTTCTTCCAGCTGATGGGGGTCACTTTTCTCCAGCTCAGGGTGGGGATTCGGGGTTTTGACACTGGGCTCTCATTAGGTGCAGACGTGATTTAAAGTGATCTGGCTGCTACTTCCAGCGTGGAAAGGGTTAGGTTGCTCAGGATGAATCCACTATAACATAGATGTCTAAGGAGGAAAATCCTGACAACCATTACAAGGGAGCCCGGCTGCAGGAAGGAGGGGACGCGACGGCCACTGCAGGCGCTGGGGGTCAGGCTGCATGTCTTATAGCTTCGCTCTGCAGGAAAATCAGCTCAGGGGGAATTGCCAGATATTCTACAACTCATTTCAAATAGAAAAAATAACTTGAAGAGAGGGGTTCTGTTCCAAGGTGAGTGCATTACTAATACCGACACTGACTGTGTCCATATACACATGTTCCTTTTTCTAACAGTGTTCAAGATATATAATATTACTCACAATTCACATGAGTCTACCAAGTGCACACTTCTCTGGATCCTTACACACCTGGATGGAAAACACAGCACAAAATATTATATATATATATATATATATATATATATGATATATATGAACATAAGATCACATAAACACTTATATACATAATCTTTACATCCTTATTGTCTGTATAGAAAATACGCACATATATATATCAGATATCTATCTACATGCACACAAAAATCCTAATACATACTAATGCATAATGAACTGTCATTTTAGTTTTAATTTGTATACTCGCTTGGTTTCTAATTGCATTTTAAAATAAACAACGGCTAACAGTTGCTTTGTTAATAATTTAGGTAAATAAACAGGAACAAATGTAAAAGTGTAAAAACTAAAAAAAAACAGACCACCAAATATAATATATATTGTAATTGTTACAATATTGTATTGTTTCACATCTTTGCATGCGGGTTTGAGTTTTAAGTAAAAAAATAAATAAATATATATATATATATATATATCCCTAAAAGTCAGACCCGCATGTAAAGATGTGAAAGAATCACAGTGTTATTGTATCATTGTCCTAGGAGCTTAGTAAAATTGCTGATTTGCGCTTTACATATCTTTACAACTTCTTCTGAATATTTACATATTTACATAAATCATTTCCATGCTGTAAAAATAAATAAAAAGACAATGGTTGTTGTTCTAAATGATGACCAATAATGTCGGCTGTTTGTGTAGTCCTGATTTTACAAAATATTGGATGTGATGTTCATTTCTTTATAGCTTGTATGCTGTTCCCGGTAAAAGATTTTACAAAAAGTTTGTTTTAAATGATTCTTTTGTATTAACACTTTTCTTTATAATCTCACTGACAGGCAGGTCCGACGCTGCAAATTTAACTTATATACCAGCAGGCGATCAAATGGCAGAATAACGACTGCTTTCTTAAAAAAATTACTGTGTTAATATGACTTGTCCTCTAAATTTAATTCATACAATTTAATGCAAATAAACAATCTGGTCCGCAAAGTGTTAAAGTACAAAACATTATTTAAACATGTAAAATAAAAGCAAAAACTGTGTTGGGTTGGCGTGGCTGAAAATGTCTTTACCAGACGGTGAAGTGTCAGCTCTGGGGGTTAGATGGGGGTCAGTGGTGGGGTGACAGCTCTCATTGCCCCGGAGTGAGGGCTCCAGCTGTGTGTGGATTCATTAGCAGAACACTAAAACAATGCAAACAGCCCCGGAGCTTAGATCTTCTTCACAATTGCAGCAGGACACTTAAAAGCACCTTGTGACAACAGCAGCTGGGCATTAGGTCTCTAACACAGGGACAAATTAAAAAAAAAATGAAAGAGCCACTCCAACTTCAACAGGACACTTTCCATGAAACACAGAAAAATAGGAAAACGCGGATCTGTCCCCAATGGCAGTGGGCTTTGTTTATATATTATATTTATATATTGTTACAACATCTTTGCATGCGGGTTTGAGTTTAAAGAATATATATATATATATATATATATATATATATATATATAGCTATATGTTTGTGTTTGTGTATGAAATCTTTTTAGCTTCCCTAGATCACAAGGAACAATTGGATTTTGTCTGTACAGGCTGATAATGAATAATCTTGTTTGTCACTTTGTAGAAGTTTGTTTTTCTTTTTATGTAGGAAGTCTTCGGATTTAAAGAAATAATAGGTTCGGCATTAGATTTGTTTAGCTGCAGGAATCTCTTTCTGGGACCTGTGCTAGAAGTGGACATTACAATGACTCCAATTCTCCTGTAATATAGCAGTGTACTTCGTTTTATCTTCACCAGCGAATTGAATATTATCAATGAGCATAGGGGAATAATTAAGATTTCTTTTCTTTTTTTTTTTTGGCACCATAGAAATGTTTATTTGTCCTGGTCATCAGATTACATGTAAGATGAATACACTAGGTGGGCTGTTCAACGTATATGTATATTCCTAGCTCAGTTTGGGGATCGGACCCAATTCCCTTCCCCCTCCTCCCTCTGAACCTCTCCAAACAGTGTCAGTTTGGTTTGTTTTTTTACCCGTTTGTTTTATTCCCCTCTCCCACTCCAAAGTCAGTCTGACCTCTCAGTGACCTTGGCAGATTTGGGGTGTGTGGCTGTACACATTTCATTCAGACCTATTTTCTGTGCCTAGTGTCCTTCCTTCCCCAGCCCAGCCACACAGCGCAACTTCCAGCCTATCCGCAGCGTTCTTTCGCCCCCTGGTGGCCGTTTCATCTATCGTTCTGCATTTCCACTGAACAGATCGCTGATGAAGAGCATTCGTGGATTTCAGTATTTGACGTGGCTAACACTGGCTACAATATTGTGGATTCTGAAGAAAAATGCAAAGGACACGTTTAATAAAGATTAAAGTCTTCTACCACTAAACCTCAGGACAGCCTGTCTGATACAACATAGAGTATTGCAGAGGGAATGCCTGGGTATGGGGGGCACATTGGTCATTCTGCCTGGAAAATGCTGCACTGATGGGACAGAGACAAAACTGCTGAAGATGAACACAGACCTATCCTAAGGTCTTCCCAACACTATCACAGCTCCTCTGTGTGATCTGTCTGTCCTCCATCACTAAACAGTTAGGAACAAGAACCTAATCAGAAAGCAAAATATATTTTATTATATTACATTATATTATTTGCCAATTATAATATTACCAATGACACGTCTGCTAATAATGAGTTTAACGAAACATAAAAAAATCAAAAAAATCCGTATCAACAGAAAAGGATCGATGAGAAATAAAATTCGTGTAGAAGATACATCTTATTCTATATTACAATTTGTGTAATAAATGATCTTCAGATTACGCAGCTTTCACAATGCTGATGATGTTTGTATAGCAAAGATCCGTACCCTGATGTGTTAGCACTGTAATTGGAGGCCATAGTGTAGAAAATATACTGTATATGTAATTATTATTATTAATATTATTATTATTAATAATAATAATAATAATAGTAAACAGGGATTATATAGCGCCAACATATTAGGCAGTGCTGTACATTAAATAGGGGTTGCAAATGACAGATACAGACAGTGACACAGGAGGAGAGGACTCTGTCCCGAAGAGCTTACAATCTAGGAGTATTTATATATCCACATGTTATATAAGAGGATCTTTCCCCACAATAACGAGCTGTCTGCTGTCTTCTGTAAATCGGAGAGAACACAGGTAAATCGGGCGACTAATATTATGAATAATATCTGTGTGTATGAGGGAAGGATAGAGGTGCCCTGCACTGTCCCCCTACACCTATCTTTGTCTATTATATTATTATTATTATCAGTGTACTCATCCCAGGTAATAATGTCTACCTGGCTCTCCCCTGTAATGTGTTTATTTATTGCGGTGACACACAAGGAAGAGGAGATTATTTGTGCACATTACTGATACAGAAAAGAGTGCTAAAAAGGCAGAAATCATAGATCTCAGCCTTGTAATTATACTTTGCCCGGTGACACAGCCGTGTATACATGTTATAAATACAGATATAAAACCAATATAGAGCGAAACATTACATTCCCTACAAGGTAAAGCGAACCTGTCCTTGTGTCCAACAAATTATCGTTCTTATTTTATTTTTCTCCTGCATGCGACTGGAGTATCGGGATCGCTTCACCCCAGGGAAACGAATTCTTTAGTAAATCCCCCCGTTATATATTCATCAATGCCATAGTTAGGCATCTTTAGTGAATAAAAGTGAAATATCTCATCCTCAATTTCTGCCTGTGTGGGTAATTATATAATTAATGACTCCAGGCATGAGATTATATTGTCATTAATCAGTCACATTATTAAGTGCAGCAGATAGGCAGCAGCTGTGCAGCACGGAAAGGGTTAATGTGGAGGTAACATTAGAGGTAAAGGTGTGAACTAATAATACAAGGGAAGGGCTGATCACATACCGGCCCGGGCGAGGTATGTACTAATAAAACAGGAATCTACTCGGTACAGCATCACATCCAGTGCTACACACGTTCCACAGGCATTCATTTGTGCCATACATTTACCATTTGTAATTCATTTTGCACTTAACAAGGCAAACACTTAATTCTCTGTATATATAATTAACAAACAGTACAATTCCCCCTCCTCTGTGCAGTGACTAGTATGACCTGTACAGTTATTCTCAGGAAGCTGAAGATGGATTTCACTAATAAAACACCCAGGGGTTCTGAGGGACAGCCACCCTTACAGGGTAATAAAACCATGTACAATAACTGCAAGACTAGGAGTCTATCCCACAGGTAGGTACCATTCTACAATCACCATCAGCCAGATATCCCGAGGGTTGTAGTCCTCCAAGTAAGCTATTTGCTGATTCTATTCAATAAAACAAAAGAAATAGCACTGAGTGTCTGAAAAGTGCAGATGTCAGTGTACAGGAACCAGAACAGTAGACAAAGATTTCTCATCAGTACCTAAAAATTACACTTCTTACATTTCTCTCTTTGTTATTATTATTATTATTATTAATATTATTATTATTATTATTATTATTAATAATAATAATAATAATAATCAGGATTTATATAGCGCCAACATATTATGCAGCGCTGTACATTAAATAGGGGTTGCAAATGACAGACTAATACAGACAGTGTAACAGGAGGAGAGGACCCTGCCCCGAAGAGCTTACAATCTAGTAGAATATTATTTAAAAATCTAAATCTTTTATTTGTAGCAAATAGATAAAAAGTTGAAATTCTGCCTATAAAAACAGACTTTAACTACTTGTCTCTTCAGCTACAAAATGTGTAAAATATAGACGCTGCCAATTCAGACTTGATTTTGAAAGATGCAGACTCTAGTCATCCTGATCTTGGGGACAATAGGACGCAGGGACAAGCAGGCAGCCAGTGATGTATTAAAGGCTTAACTTTTACTAGCTATGTACTAGCCGGCCGGGCGGCGGAACACAAGATGCCGGGCGGTGGAACACAAGATGCCAGCCGGCATCTTACCGGTCCCGCTGGCACCCGACGCTGGAGAGGGAGATCGACGGACGACGCTGGACGGAGGACGACGCTGGAATACGAAAACGACGCTGGATGAGCACAGGGGGACCAGGTAAGTAAGGATGGGAAAAATCTCGGGGTTAACCATCCTTGCAATTTTTTTGTTCCCGAACGAAGGTCGGGCTTAACGGCAAGGAGGTTAATGTTCTGGTATCTATCTCTCATGGGGAAGAAGCCACAGAGACAAGTTGGTGACCAGGAATTCTACATTTCTGTGTGGAATTTTAAACATTCATCATATGGCCATTTTAATTCAGTATAGTAGAGATCAGCAGTGCAGCCGACAGGGGAGGTAAATATAACCTTTCTAAATATTATTATTTTTTACAATTTTTTTAGCTACAGAGTCAGCAATTGTAGCTACTATATATGTCTTTGTACTAGATTTCTTTAAAGCCTAACTACACCTAAACTGAACAAGGCAAATTCTAATAGCAATTAAGTAGATATATGAATACCAACAATGGAAGCAAAGCAGTGAGCAGAATACTTGTTTTAGGGGATAAATGCACTCCAAGCAGAATTACTGTTATTTCCTCTGAATTTAGGTGGTAGGTGGGTAAATCAGATGTGACCATGTGACACCCAATGTAGACAGAACAATAGATGCCAGACAACATTTTCCAGCATTACAGTGGAAACCATGTGTCAACATGAAAGGGAGCAAGACTCTTAGTCACAGGAATTTGGTGGCCTCAATCTGTTAAGAGGAAACTAAAAGACACAGAAGGTCATGTCTCTATAGATAGGTGCATATGTAGAACTAAGGACATCTACACAAAGAGTTTTTGAATTTGCAAAGTTAATTTCCTAACAAAATACTACTAATTAACATAATTTAACAAACAAGATTTAAAAAATTGCCTTGTTTGAATTTGGGATTAGTTTAGCTTTAAATTTTGCCTGTGTCTATTCATTGTATACCCACCTTTAAGGTAAAACATTATTGCATGGTGTGTCGCTTATCGAGCAGTTCAGTGGACATGATGTGCAGAAAATCTACATGATCCAAGGTTCTAGGAATTGATATCTGCCCCATCCTTGCTGCGTCCATTGAGGCTGACCCCACTGGATTTCCTGTGTAAGATTTGTCATTTACCTAATGACTTTATGTCACCAGGATAAAAAGTCACACACTTCTTTAACCTTTCTATTGCTGCAGTAAGCATTCTCCCCTTTAAATCAATGGTAATCAATCCATAGGCAAGGCCAGACATATTCCCTAAAAATTTGCTGTTTTAAAGCATGCTGCAATAATGAAGGACTGAGTTTAGCTCCTGCAGTCCTGGCTGGATTACTACAGTTGATGTGATCTATAGCTGACCTTGTATGCTGCTAAACTTGCACAGCCAGTGCAATCTATCTTGTTCTGAAAACACTCATGAAAATGTTTGACTCACATCAGGAGGTCCACAAAAATTAAATCCCAGCTGCAATGAAGTACAGAAAGGTAGGATGGCCTGCAAGCGATTTTAAAAGGAAACTGGGATTGATTTATGAAATAGTACAAAAATGGGAAATGCAAAAAGAGGACGTTTGCCCATAGCAACTCAGACTCATTGACGCATTTTAATGTCAAACCAGGTTCTTGTATGCAGCAACTTTAGTTCTGTTTATACAACCCTAGTATTGACAAAGCAATGCTGCCTGTAGCTGTCAAGTTATTGTTAACTACTTCTTGTTTCCCAACAATGTATTTATTATTTTTTTAAGGACAAAATATAATCTATTGCTGTTTCCATTTTAGCATGTCCTAATGTAATATTAAATACAAGGCAAACTAGGGAAAAGAACAAAAGAATGCCTATAACGGATTAGTAGGAATGTATAGTAGAGGGGTATTGGGGGCTGCCATTACATGGAGGCTGTCTTTTTAAAATAGCAGTTCCCTGGATTTCATGCTGATCGAACATCCTAAATATAAATAAATAAAAACCCTAAAATGTTTCACATTGTGGCCTGAAGCATGTATGCAAAGCACTGAAACACAAAACTAGTATTTTTAAAATGAGCTCAGTGATAGCTGCTTTTTTGCATTCAAGGTTATCATAGTGCCACTGAAATTATAAAGCCAGGGCTAAATAGAACAATTGGACAATTCCCTAAATTTATTTCAAACACATTAAACTCAATGTGCTAGCAACAAAATTGATTTCACAACAGTGGTTACATCACTTAGCAGCAACAAGAAATTAAATCAAAAACATTTTTTCCTTACTGTAGTCTGAAGTGTTTGCTTTTTTTTAGCGAATTAACCATTTTATCTGTATAGAGTTTACATGCTTTTTTTGTATTTGCCTACTTCAAGAATAGGAACACTTCTGCAAAAATTGTTCTTAGATTATAAAGTTTTTATTAAGCTTTTATCAAGTACAATAACCTGGACAAAAGTAGATCTATTGACCAAAGCACAAACCAGGTTTCATCTCTCTTCTTACAGAAGAAGATCAACATATTTGTCTGATATGACAGGAATATATATATATATACATATACATATATATATA
>NC_092869.1:21642478-21666222 GCF_032062135.1 Pyxicephalus adspersus
TTTTTTTTTGCTTAAATGTTCCTAAAGTTCCTGTGACGTGTTTTAATAAATACACCCATCAGTGTTAAGTTTTGCCACCAGAACAATAAAAAATGTACAACACACAGAAAAATGCACGTGACCTTATTGTCACTTCATTGGTGCACTCAGTTTTGCAGTGTGCTGTGTAAAAGCCATTATTCTTACATAAACCACTATCCAATAGATAATACCTTCTCTGACGATTGCTTTCTCTGTTCACCTATTGAAATTACACAAATGCGGCTGGTTCTTAAAGTTAGGTAACAGTTCAAGCTCTTTACACCATTAGAAAGGAGAGGAGTAGAGTAAAGATGGTAATATAATAAAGGGACATATTTACTAAAGTTATCAGTTCATGTATTATTGTAGTTCCATTGGTATATCTAAAAAACAAAAGAACACATTTTCTAAACCCATCATCTCTGGTTCTATAAGGAAATTTAGATAACATGGACTGACAGCATTTTATGGACACCACAGTTTTGGTACAGATGTGGCTTTCTTCAACAAGACTCTACTCCCTCTCCTTCTAGTAAGTATTGATTAAACCTAATGATGCATACTTCTCTTACAGAACCATCACGTAGGCACATTAGTCAGATAAAATGTCCCATAGGGTCAAACTATTTTTATCATAAATTATAAAGCAGCACACTGTGTTAACAGGGAATTATAAAAGGAGATCTTGGCTGTGATCTCTAAAGAAATGCATGATAGCAACACATCTCTAGCCAGTTCTTTGAGATAGGGTTCAAAAGCAAACAGGAATAAACTTACTTCTATCAGAAAAATAGGGATAAATCCCAGCCTATGCTTCTCAAGATTCAATTTAAAACTGGTAGAAAGGGTACTTTAGTAAAATGGGGGTTACTGCGCACAGTGTTCTGTTGTTTTACACATACATTATATTCATATAAATTTGTTGAAAACAGATAAAGGGGGCAGAGCTCAACTGTTGATTGTATCTAATTTATTTCCCAGCATTTTTCTTCAGAAGCTAGAAGATAAATTTATGCAGTTGGCATTATCGCCATCTTCTGATAAGACCTGAACCTTAACTTACAATATTGCAGGGTGATATGCTGCATGGTTGTCGCACAGCCCGCTTTTGCTCATGCACCCCAGGTATGAGGACAAGGATCTTGCCACAGAAAATAGTTTACCAAGATTCTGCAACCCTACTCAGCATCTTTGTGAGAAAACTAAGTTGGCAATGTTGTTTCTTTTTTTTTCCATAAAACTTTGATAAGATTATAACTAACGTATTTTGCTTGAAACACAGCACTTAAATACTTTAATTTATAATGAATAATTCTAAGTAATTTTCCTAAACAGAAAATTATATTGGCATAGGGGTCAGTTTTTTGGGGTCAGATCCCCAGAGCACCATGGGTTAACTAGGGATAAAATTTAAAGTGTTTTTTTACAGCTGTCATTGATGTGAGGTACTGCTTGAGAAAGTCAACAACAGGTTTTTTCAGCAGACTGTAAACAGATTAATGTTTAAAGAGAAAATAAAATTCTATGTGCTGGCTAATAAACATTTTTTTTTAAATTGATCTCCATGTCCCCCAAAACATAGTCTAACTGATGGCTGGCTTTACAAAATCAACTCTAAAGGCCCTTTTACCCATGTAAAGCTGTGGTCATGTGGCAATCCAGTTCCATGTCTTACTTTGTCATCTGTATACAGGAGGATCCTTTTGGTATCCTTGACATTGCCTGTGTGACATGGACACTTCCTATAAGGTGTAAAGTGCCTGGGTTCTCTCAGGACCCAAAAGAGGATTCGGAAGCAATGGCGTCAGTGCCAGAGGACTGTCAGGGATGTTCTGGTGTAGACACATCTGCATCATTGAATCAGTGGTACCCTGCACCTGAAAATGGGGATGGCAAGGGACATAGGCTAGTATATCTTACCTTAGAAGGTAAGAAAAAAAACACGCATATAGGTTTAGAGGAGGTGGAATGGGTGTGCTAAGATAAGCTTTAATGTATATTATTTCCACCTGACCCCTGGGACAAAAGCATTGGGCCTTACCGGTAGTTAATACCAGCTTCATTAAAATTAAGAAATGTTTCCATACAAATTTTGCTCCATCTAGCCCTGCATGTGGCCATTCTGTTTTTGTGAAATTTGAACACCTCTGCCTATTGGAGGGAAAAAATGTATTATGCAAAACTGGCTTAATTCTTCCCCTCCTACTTTAAACCATTTACAGCATGTACTTTATAGACTGATGTTAATTCATTAGACTGAAGCTTTATTGCATATGGAAGCACACTCAACAAATGTTTTTGATACTTGGATGGCATTTTTAAAAGCAACTCTATCCCTTCATAAATTGGAGGTTATTATAGATGCCTTCAGAGATGCAACATGGTATCATCTTAGGGCTCTAGGGGCAACAACGGATTGAGAATTTCTTTTGGAAGTTTCCTTAACTGGGAAATGCTGTATTTTTTGTGACAAGACGTGACACCTTGTTATATGTATGTATTCTCTGTTGATGTCCAGCATGATATTTGTGATAGTGGCTGCGATTATATGTATATTATTAGATACAAGGTTTTTGGAGAAGCGGATATTTTGTTCATTAATGTAAAAAAAATGATTGGAAAAATATTGTGGTGGTCTCTCTGGACAACGTCTGTTTTTGTTACAATGTACTCAGGAATTGGAATATATGTCTTTTCAAAATGGTTATATTCTCTGTTGTATTCCTTTTCTGTATTGTACCCACAATAAAGAAAAATGTTATTAAAAAAAAAAAAAGAAGTCTTAGCCAAATGTGTACTTCACTCCCCTTCTCTCCTTTTGCCTCTTTCCTTCCCTCTATTTCCAGCTGTCGCCATCTTGTCCATGAAAATTTTGGTGGTCTGTGGCTCTGTCCCCTGTGTGGACACAACCTGCCCACTCTCCCATCACAGGCTCAGACCTGCTTGCTAAATATTCTGGGGGGACAGTAGCGCAGGGCTGTGCACACAACTTTCGTTGCATCCACAGCCCTATGCTACTGTCCCTCTAGAATTTAGCAAGCAGGTCTGAGCATGCGATAGGAGAGTGGGAGGGGTTCTGGCATCATGACATCATTCCGGGGGAAGTTTCTTCCCTTTTGAGTGACACACAGCTCCCCCCGCATGCATGGCCCGAGTTCAATGAATTTAGTGGTCCGTGAGATCAGAAAGGTTGTCAGCCACTGCTCTATTCTCCACTTTGTTTACAATGTTTGAAAGTTTATTTGTTGCATATTATTATTATTACTACCTGTTCTTTATGTATAATTGTATGGTATAACATATTCGAAAACCTTAAATAAAGAATGATACAACAATATATAATATTTCATATTTTACTTAATTTACTTCTGATTATTGTGCAAACCATTACATATATCATGTATGTGGTATGTTGCATAGATAACCTATTTAGCAGTTTAGAGGCATTTAGAATCCTAGTTTTAGCACAGTACATTAGGGCCTGTGTCAACTACTGTGTTTCCCCGATGATAAGGCATCCCCATCAAATAAGGCAGCCCCGATTTTTGCTTAAACAAATAAAATAAGGCACTCACCCGCGAATAAGACCTCCTCCGATACCCGATACTGTGTGTGTCTCCTTGATGCTGGCTGCAATGCAGAGCGAAACTGAAACTAACAAGGCGGCACACGCGCCCCTGGGACTCCGCACTAAGAAGCAAGCTGCTGATCTCTGCCCTAACTGAGTCTGTTACCCAGCCGTACCGTGGAAGCAAAAAAAAGGTAAGTCAGTGAACAGAAGGGGACAATCAATGTCACAGAGTGATCAGAAGGAGAATCTGAATGGCACATGAGTGATCAGAAGGGGACAATCAATGTCACAGAGTGATCAAAAGGGGACAATCAATGGCACATGAGTGATCAGAAGGGGAATCTGAATGGCACATGAGTGATCAGAAGGGGAATCTGAATGGCACATGAGTGATCAGAAGGGGACAATCAATTGCACAGAGTGATCAGAAGGGGACAATCAATGGCACAGAGTGATCAGAAGGGGACAATCAATGGCACATGAGATGAGTGATCAGAAGGGGAATACGGTATGAATGGCACATGAGTGATCAGAAGGGGAATATGAATGGCACATGAGTGATCAGAAGGGGACATCACTTTAACATCAGTTTAGGAAGCTTTGTTTTGGCAAAATCTCTGGTTAACACTAAGAGCTTCAAATTTAGGGCACTTAATCTTACTTTACCCAGTGATGTACAATTTCTCTTGAAACAATCTATGGTTTGGTAGATATTTAGCATTACACCCCAAGTTGCTATACCAGGTACCATTACACCCTATGTTCTTATACCTTTTTTTAGGGTTCTACTGGTCTGTGTTCTTTTGTGTTATCCTGCATAGTACTCAAGGAAAAAACTTGCCTTCCCCAAAATACTATGTATCTTTTTAAAATATCTGGCATTTTAGCAGTCCTAGAAACAACTTGCCCAACATATCCTGTCCCATCTAGAAGTATTTTATTGTCTACAAACAAATATTATATTTTTCCAATGACCAAACAAGATCAGAATGCCATGAATACATCCTTTAAATACAAATGTCTCAAAAGACCCACATACCTTTCCCTGATATCACTTCTTTATACTATATTGATTAATGGGGACTCTTCCCAGTCACCTGCATGCGTCAAAAAATAGGACAGAGAAGCCAGGAGAAACCTTGGGAGTGACAAATGGAATTCAATTTGGTAAAATACTAAGCTTGGTCTAATAACATCTATGTATTGGAGACGAACTCAACGGTACTTTTTAGATTGTAATTTGTCACATGAAGCATTGCATCAATTCATGTTTAAGAGATGTGATAAACATATCACTTTCCATCTAATATGGTGGACATGTACATCCCTTAAACAAAATGTATTCCTCCATATATTTTCCTATATATCTACAAACTCTCCTCTTCTGCTCCTAGTACAGACAGTGGCAAATTCAGTCTACATAAGCTGAGAAGGCAGAATCACTGCTAGGTTTTCTCACTAAGGTATCAAATGTGCACTCACTGACCATGTATTACATTTGTTGTTTGTAAATCCATGTTCTAATGAAAAAAACACAAACAAAACAAAAACACAAATTATTTTCAAGCAAATAAATGGGGATCAGGGTGGATCAGGTTGATTTAGCTTAACTGATTCACAATGAAATTTACCACTCAGGAAAACTTCCTCAAAAATCACTCTAGCAAGCATCTGTGAATTGCCTCCATCTACCTTTAAGTAGTGCTTAAGTAGTGCTGCATGTTCAACTTAGAGTCTAGTTTCATTAAATCATTCTTTAAAAAACATTACCACTCCTAAATGTTTGAATTTAGATCTCCAAAACCACACCTAATACATTATGGACTAACACTGGTCAGGCCAGTTTTACTTTTCCAAAACAGAAGCTAAAATACTTTATTTTGTGTCTCTTAACACATGCCACAGTGCTAAGTGACATGTTTCACTTTGTTTAAATGCAACATGTTTCATTTTCAAACAGAACATATGAAAACAGTTTGCAGCTGAGCAATGTACTCAATTACCATGTTTATCTTTTTACATAAAACTTTGTATAATGCACTTTTAAGTCAGTTTTTGGTTATTTAATTTTGATATTACTAAAATTTTGAGCATATTTTATATTCATAGTGAGTATTTCCTAGTGGATGCTAATAAATACCATTGGGCACAGGGTAACCCAGTTCACTTGTATAAATGGTCCTCAACATGATATATTAGGGAGAAAACCCTCCCTGGTTAATCTCAAAATACAAATCCATTTTAATTATTCGTCCTATAGATTTACCGTTATGTACCATTTTTTTAGTTTTGTTTCTTTTTAATTGTTTTTGCCCTGATTTGGTTAAAAGGGGTGATTGGAATGAGAAGTTGGTTTTATATTGTTGTTTCCTTTATTTTGATTTATTTGTTTGTTTATTAATGTACTACTTGTATTATTAGTAGTTTTATTCAACTACTAAAATGTTGAATCAAGAGAACATAATAAAAAAAGAAAATGTGTATTATATACATAAATTTGTACAACTTAATCTTACAGGATGACCACTGTCTTCTTGGTCAATTTTGCTCTTGCATGGTCACCCTGTCATATCCGACCCTGGCACTTGGCCTGTCTGTTTTAACAAACACTGGACAAATGTGGTCCACTGTTAAAGGCAATTGTACAAATAGTTTATGAAGTATATGCATGTAGACATGAAATGTATGAAACAGGCTGTGCAAGATGAGCTGCAGTTGAATGAAAAAAATGAAAAAAAAATAATCTGAAACAGTATCCTATAGAAAAATAACAGAAGAATGTCATAAAGTTAGGGTTTGGAGCTAACCTCAAAAAAAAAACAGGTAGTGCAAGGTATGAAAATGTTTGTTTTAGTTTTTAAAAACAACAGGATTATACACCCGGAGCAAATCGCAGCTACACTAGCTGATTATTACACTGAACATGGGCAAACTTATGCCTTCCTCTTGCAAGGGGAATTTTTTGACGCCCTAACGTGGTTGTCTTTAACCAGGCAACAAGTGGATCAGCTAAATGTACCCATTTCAGAGGCTGAAATCAATACAGCCATATCTCAACTGGCCAATGGCTAGGCCCCAGGCCCTGACAGCCTGACATCTGAATTCTATACAATTTTGAAAGAGCATGTGTTACAAGATTTAGACCATTTGTATAATCACATGTGGGACTCTGGTACATACTTACCATCCGGTAAGGATTAATATATAAAGGTAATCCCAAAGCCTGGGAAGGACCAATGAGACCCAGCAGTATACCAGCCCATATCATTAATTAATTTAGATGCCAAACTCCTATCAAAAACTATGGCAGACCGTTTGGCCAAGTTTTTGCCCTCCTTAATATCTCTACCTCAGGTGGGGTTTGGTGTGTGCGGTAGATCTGTTACCAATATTCGAAGGCTACTAACTGCCCTGGAATACGCAAAATCCCATCCACAACAGAATATAGCGATCATTAGTATTGAATCGGAAAAGGCGTTCAAAAATATGGATGTTGGCTGGCTTTTCTGGTTGTTGCAGAATATTGGAATGCAGGACCCATTCCTCACTCTTTTACAGGCCATGTACAGTAATCCTCAAGCTAAGGTGCACACCCCCGTTTTTCTTTCCAGGACCATACAACTTCAGAAGGGTAGTCGACAGAGGTGCCCCCTATCCCCCTTGCTTTTTAATTTGGCACTAGAAACTTTGGTACGTCGTATCGAGTCTACACCTAAACTCCATGGCATTTGCCTGCGAAATGTAGAACTGTGTTCGGCATTTTTTGCCAACGACATTTTTCTCTTCACCTCTGATCCCACAGCTGACCTGGCCCATTTTGAGCAGATTTTCCAGGAATATGAAAAGTTAGCAGGTCTCAAGAATAATTTCACCAAGAGCGAGATATTGCCACTGACCCCACTACGTAATAGGTATTGGTTGTCCCAAACAAAGTTTAAAGTAGCCACTGAGTATATAACCTATCTTGGCATTAAGAACGGGAAACATACCTCATTACAAACTGAACTATCCGCCGCTGTTCCATAAGATTCAGCAGGAATTTGTACTGTGGGAGAATTTACCTCTCTCCTTTTTCGGCAGAAGCCATCTGATAAAAATGGTCTCATTCGCTAAATTATTGTACCCCCTGCAAATGATACCATTGCTACTTCCCCATTGGGATGTTACATTGCTACAGAAGGCCTTTATAAAATTCTTGTGAAGGGGCAAACGTCCTAGAATCTCTTTGACCAAATTATTCTTGCCAGTGACTGAGAGGGGAATAAATTTCCCAAAATTTACGGCTCTATAACCTAGCTAGTTTATTCCGTCATGTGGCGGACTGGATAGTGGGCATGTCCCATCATTCTAATAATACTAATAATAAGCTGGAGAGAGCTATGGTCTACCCGCGGGATTTGAGAGCCCCCTTCTCTAGCCTCCTTACAGACATCAAACATTGTGGTAAGAGATACAGTCGTAATGGGGAGAAAT
Organism: Pyxicephalus adspersus; assembly: GCF_032062135.1. Taxonomy (NCBI): domain Eukaryota; kingdom Metazoa; phylum Chordata; class Amphibia; order Anura; family Pyxicephalidae; genus Pyxicephalus; species Pyxicephalus adspersus. The sequence goes on from NC_092869.1 coordinate 21,650,544, forward strand.
CTCAGAAAAAAAAACTGTCTGTCGTGCGGATTCTCCATATGTTTGCCAATTTGTGGAAACCCACTCTTCTTGTAGGGCCAAGAATATGATGCATTCTGTGACTGGAAGAAAAGAGGGCTGTATAAGTAACCGCCCGGGGCTGGCCATCCGCTTTTTTTTCCCCAACTAAAATGGTACTGCAAGGACCAAGGTGGGACCACCCCACATATTCTCCAGGCCAATGATTTTGATCGACTTCTGACATTGTCTCCAATGTCAATATCTAATTTGTATAAGACTCTTCAAAATTTGTATAACAAGCCTCTGTTAGGCTCTAACTTACGCGAGTGGCAGAAGGACTTTATTGCTGATGACCTGATTGACAAGATTGTGGATGGGTATTTACCGGTGAGAAAAACCACAGTCAATGAACTATAGAGGGAGACCCAATTCAAAATTTTGCATAGAGCCCACAAAGTCTATAGGTCAAGGTCTACTACTAGGGACTCTAGGCGATGTTTAAAATGTAAGCGGGACAAAGCTTCCCTCTCTCATTGTTACTGGGTCTGCACTTCTATCACTCAGTTTTGGGAGGCAACGTTGAAATTTTTGAAGAAAGTTGTGGAGGTTACTTTTCCATTATGCGTGGTACTATGTCTATTTGGAAATTGGTCCTTGATCCAGGTGATGGGCCCAGGAAAAGGAAAAAGTCATGGGTAGACCTGTGTCTACTAACGGCCATGAAAGCCATTATGACCCAATGGATCGAATCTAAGCCCCTACACTGGAAATGGTTAGGTTGTTTTTACTAACTATGTTCTATAGGGATATGCTGGAGGCCAGACAAGGGGTAAAAATCAAATTTCTGGGAAAATGGTTCTGTTTTATAGACAAAGTTCTGTCAGACTCGGAGAGGGAAGAGATACTATCCCACTTCCAGTATTCTTCTTGGTATAATATAAATGTAACCTATAACACTGTTGCGACTCCCAGTTCATGACGGGACTTTTAAACGGATGGATGGACTGGGCTTTCCCGACATGTTGGCCTTCACTCCAGTTTCTATGATAACTCACCCCGTCATACTCAGGTTCGAAATGAGGTACCCAGGGCTTTGGCCACCACGAATGACCATTATGTTCTGTTAATTTTCTTTATAATGGTGATGGTTTCATGTATTTTTGTGTGTTTATGTCATATGCAAGATGCCCCCCCCCTTCCCATTCTTCCCTTCTTTTCTCAACGTTCATTTGTTTTTTTTTTTGTAATTTTGCACTTATAAATAATGACGTTGTGTGTGGTGAACTGTTGTTTCTTTTTATGTTACAAGATGTTATTCCTTTATTGTCTCTTTTTTTTGTATGGTTGTTAAAAAAATTGGAAAACTTAAAAAAAAACAACAGGATTCACTTAAGAAATGTTCTCACTTTTTAGGTTCACTAACAATATATCAATTGTATAGAAGCCAATTTCTACTTTGACTTTTACATTTCTATGTAGCCTTTAAAAAATAATCTAATGCACATATGCACAAATCTTTTTCAAAACTGACAGCAATTTAACTTGCATATTGTCAGTAACAAAATAAAAAGAACAAATACTTGGAAATGATGTAGCTAAAAGTATAAAACAAAAAAATGTATATTTAATACAGTATTTAGTAAAATCCCTTGGCCTCAGTATCCTTTAAAAACAGTGCCATAGCTCCTAAAAGCGTGTTCAGTTACTAGAACAGAATTAGCCACATGAGCTCTTAAATTCCATACACCAGGAATGATATATGTCTGAGTTAATACAGCTAAACACACATCACTCCTTGTTTGTGAAGCCATCAAACATGTCATGACTGTTTTGGCTTATTCACTGCATTCAGCCCTTGTTGGTGAAAAGTTTATGAATACACTGAGAATGGAAAAACATTTGGCCTGTAACTTCTCGATATTTAGCTCAGGGAGATGTTACGATCACAATTAGGCATTTGAAAGCATATGTCATGGTTAATAATGCTGTGGATTGTGCGGTTAAAGGCACTTAGCTATCATAACCCATGACAGTGGCCTTCCTGTGACAAATTGCTAAATTGCATAAAGCTAAGGAATATAAAACAAGGAATGAAGAGAAACTGGAGGGTTTGCAACTGAAAACAAATAATGTGATTGTAGTTTGTTGCAGAAAATAAACAGGCATTCGTTTGGGCCTTTCCAGATTTCTTTGGAAGGCTGCCATTAATGATCCAGTCATTGGAATTATGAGATTATAAAACCTCACATGGCATGGCTTCTCCTTCTAAAGAAATTTCATGTGAAAATGTGAATATAGCCTTCTAGTAGATTTTAGTTTATTAGGATATTTATTACCTAATTATTATTCATTATAAATATTATTATTATTTATTAGTTAATTTTTACCATGTGCTTGTAAATCACATTATTAGCAAGCAAATGTAGTTATTTATGCTTGGCCAAAAAAAAGATTAAACATAGTGGCTTTCTTGTTTCCAGCTTCACCCCTGTTTTGTTGCTGAGATTATGCTGCTTACTTATAATGTTCCACAGGTGAATTTTAAATAATAATATAACATGTTTTAAAAATGTATTTAACAAACCAAATAAGTTGATTAAACCAACAATGAAAAAGGACGAAACAGAGAATCTTGAAAATAAGGTATATTATAGTTACATAAAGGTAAATTTCTCAGGGTTACTGAGACGGTACCAATCTTTAGACTATCACAGCATGTAAAATGGTGTAAAAAGATCCCAGGATGATCACTTGAATGTATAAATTGTCCCAATATTAGGCCCACTTCAAATTTAAAGTTCTTATCATAACAATCCCTGACATTGAGGACCACTAATGTATTGCTTGAAGTGGGCTTACTACATCTTTTGAAATGGTGTATTTGTTTGTCCTTGCAATGTTTAAAGATACTGATGCATTCTTCATGATTTCATTTTCACCACATGAGTATCCAGAGGGATTAAATTTTTAACAGATGTTTAATGTATAATATGTATATTAAGAAAAACAATTACTAAAACAATGTCACATTTTCAAGTTATAACTTTTAAGTTAGGTATTGTTAACTACTTTAGCTGCTTGTCACTAAATTTAGTAACACCAATTTGTGCTTCAACAGAGAAGATTGTGGATATAGAGGACTTTTACTATAATATACAGACATTTGTGACTGTTTTGTAGGTCTTTTGGGAAATCCATAATAAAGGAAAAACTTTCGGGAGCATTTTTTGTATAGTTGTGCTACTCCTTCTCCTTTTACCTTTTAATCTAGTTATATAACAAGGATCTGTAATTCTAAAGAGTGGGACCCCCTTAACCAATCAAATGCACAGTGGAGGAAGTTTTATTTTTTTTACAGACCAGGTTCAGCAAAGCCAAATACATAAAAAAGGAAAATGTCAAGTGGTTTAGTCATTGCCATTTAGGCGACCACTAGACAAAGGTAATGACCATCATTGGACACAGGGACAGGCTACTCCACTCCACAGGCTACTCCACTGGTCACTAGTCTGCATATATAAACATCAATGAACAAAGAAAGAGTCCATCAAAATGGAAACAGTGACCACCGGTGAACTTTTATAAAAACCTTTATTTTAGTGACTATAATACCTGACACAAGTTGTGACCACCACCTTAAATAAAGTGAAGATTACAATACTGTACACAAGCATTTATCAACTCTGGATGTTGGTGCATTCATGTAAACTTGTTAGCTACTATATATGGAAAATAAAACTAATCAGGACTCTGAAATTACCTCTTTAAATTGTGATACAATGAAACCTTATAAAATTCATTCAACTGTACATAAGGTGTACACATTCATCCTTTCAAATTAATCTGCCATGCTGTACTAAAAGTCATATTACACTAACCATTTGGGGAAACCTGATCTGCAGCAACAGATTGCTTATAATTCAACATAATATTTAAGAAAAAAACCAAAGACCAACAATCCTGCACGATATCTTTGAATGTATAGCACCGATCCTGTACATGTAGATAATGATACGATCGTTCAACGATATTGTACACATGATAGGTGCGATCGTTTGAACGATACAGGAAGTGACGTGCACCAGAGGAAGTGAATAGTGTGTACGAACGATCGGGTCAAACAAACGACATTCACCACACTGTTTCTTTGTCCCTCTGTGCAATGTGCCCTTCAAAGAAAGCAGCTCTTGCTTTGATGTGTCTGCTTAGTGCTGAAGAGGAAGACGTTGAGAATAAGCGGCGAATGTGGTGTAAGGATTGGTTGTTGGACCGAGACAATATTTCACATGAGAATCTGCTACGGGAACTGCGCCACTCATTCCCAGATGACTACAAGAATTATCTTTGTATGTTGGATGTCTGTTTCCAGCAATTACTTTCTGCAGTTGGACCTTTTCTGCAGAAACAAGATACCTTCATGAGGAAGTCCATTACACCTGAGCAGAGGTTGATGGCCACGCTGAGATACCTTGCCACTGGAAGATCTCTGCAGGACATGAAGTTCTCCACTGGGATCTCACCGCAAGCAATGGGTCATATTATCCCCGAGACGTGTGCAGCAATTATCGACTGCTTGAAAGATCAGTACATGAAGGTAGAGGCCCCATACAATCATTAAAACAAAATGACACATTTGCTTCATAACCAAAAGATAAATTTTATTTAACAAAGTGCATGTAACAAAGTGCCAATAAAAAAGTATACCAACAAATACCATAAAAAAAACATAACTATTTTAACAATATTAACAACAAAAAAACACATAAAAGTTGTGAACATTCCGACTATAAATCAGTGAAATGGAGGCTTTCATTGCCAAAGCTGTACTGATTTGGTGTACTGGAGGAAAGGTAGTGATGAGGCTCATATTGGTGGCGTTGAGTGTGTACAGGTGAAGGGTGAGGCTGCGGGTATGGATAGGGTTAGGAATAGGTAAGGTATTGTGGGTTTAGTTGGTTCATCATCCCTTTGTTCACCAAATCTGTCATGATAATCTCCACAACACCTGCTTGTTCTGGGCTCATCTGCCGCAGTTTTGATACAATATAGAAGCCAAAGCCATCCAAGTGATCCTCTTTTTCATTTAATATGGACATGGCTTTCTTGAAAGCTTCCTTTTTTTCCAGCTCCTGGTGTTTTTTCTTCTGACACCTTATTTTAGTTGGAACTCATTTGAGTGGATGTTGTGGCGGCAGGTGAGCTCTCTGCAGGTTCACTGCTGGAGGAAGTTTGCAAGAAAAATGAATAGAACATATAAACAGAACATATTATTATGCATATTAAACTCCTCCTATGTTCTCCTTTCAGTTTCCTGATACACCAGAGGAATAGCAGGCCATCGCTTCAGAATTTCAAGATTAATAGAACTTCCCAAATTGTGGAGGAGCAATTGATGGGAAGCATGTAAGAATTACCCCACCAGCAGACAGTGGATCGTATTATTATAACTATAAAGGGTTTTTCAGCATCGTGCTCATGGCAATAGTTAATGCCTGTTATGAATTCGTTTTAGTGGGCATAGGAAGAAACGGGTGCATGTCTGATGGAGGGGCTGTGGATGGTACGCCATTTCACAGGAAGCTGATGAACAAGCAACTGCACCTTCCTAGAAACAGCCAAACTGTGGAGGGACTGAATTTTGTGTTTGTTGCAGATGAAGCGTTTGCATTGCATGAAAACCTGTTAAAACCCTATCCTCAAAAAAACTTGGACAAACAGAAAACATTTTTTGATTACCGGTTATCTCGTGCCAGGAGGGTGGTTGAGAATGCGTTCGTTATTCTAGCAAATCGCTTCCGAATATTCCATACGGCTATCAATCTCCGCATGGACAAAATTGACAAGGTAGTCTATGCTTGCTGCTTGCTACATAATTTTCTACGCCGCAATAATTGCAGTGCATCATTTGATTGTCTAATGGAGCAAGATTCTGCTACAGCAGCACCGGGTGAAAGCTGTAACCAATTAACTGGTCTAGTGGATCTACAGGTTGCAGTACCTCAGAATGCTTTAGTGTTGGCTAAAGAAAACCGAAGCAAGTACTTTGTGTACTTCAACACTACTGGAGCAGTAGAATGGCAGGATCTCATGACATAGTCTGTACACCACAATGTTTGTAGGACTGCAATAAAAACCTGTACTATATGTTTTATACTGTGCTATATGTAGTTGTGCCTGTGTTTTTATAAATTGTATAATAAAAATATTTTTCAATAACTTACCTGGTCTGGTGTCTTCAGTATCTCTGGAGTCTCGTGAAGGCTTTCCCCAGCATCCCTGTGTGTACCTTCCCCAGCATCCTTGTCCCCTTCTTCCAGGCTGCACACTGATGGCTGACCTTCATCCTGATCTGCGGTGAATGCCAACAGATTAAAGTACCATAATTTAGGTACGTATACATCATCCCCTGCAGCACCTGACCGATTGGAATAATCTGCAGACTTTAACTTCCACAGACAGGGATGGGACCTGTATGCCTCAATAAACTCGCGCATGAAGTCAGGATTATTAAATGCATCATAGGCCATGATCTGTATCTATCTATCTATATATATATATATATATATATATATACATATATATGTATAGGTATTTATGTATATATATATATATATATGTATATATATATATATATATATATATATACACACACACAAGAACATAATACAGTGAAGCACCTGTACAGAACGTTCGTTCATTGCACATGCTCGGAACATGTACGATCACTGAACGACCGTACACACGATAGATGGTGAACGATCGTCGTCCAATCAGATCCGCCGTGCCGATCATTCATTTCCAACTACTATCCTCACTCGTTCGTCGTTCGTTTCCAACGATAACTATTAGACGTGTGTACGCAGCTTAAGAGAGGTACAAATTTATTAATGCTTTAAAGAAAGAGTAGTTAGGGACTGCTGCAAAGAAAAGTCATCACTGATGCCTCAAAGGGTTGCGGGCAAATCAAACAATTGGGCAAACTAAAGCCTTCGCAAAGGTGACCAGGCTAGCCTGGTCATAGCCTAGTTTATGTCCATAAAGGGTAATGTTGGCAGTTTGTTTTTTATGACAAAGTTATGTATATTTATTACAAACTATACCAATTTTGCCTTTCCAATTTCTTACTTGGGTTTAGGCATATGATAATTTGTTCAATTTATAAAACACAATTTAACCAAAATATTTTTTATCCCTAAGAGAATGGGGAAGAATTCTTACTATGGAATGTCCCTAGTATCATTATTCTGTGTTTGCCTAGTCATTTGGGTATTTAGTCCTCTGAGCCAGTCATGGATGATTTTGTAAGAATCTATATTGAAAAGTGATACATATTTAGGAGCAGCATTCAAAAGTGTACTATCATACCTAAGCTCTGCCATGTTTTACTTTGAAAAGGCTGATTTTATTGTGTTGGTTAGTTTCAGCTACCATTATTTAATTCTACATTGGCAGCGAAAGGGTTAAAGGGCCAATCATTTTCAACTAATCAAACAAAATAGGCACAAATTACTGTAATTCAGTGTTTGGAGTTTGTAAACCATATTGTGCTGCTAGTGTTTTTTTGGTATTGTGCTTTTCCAACACTCTTTAACCAAAGTTTCTTTTGACATAAACATTTTGAAAAAATCTGTTGTAATACCTTTACTGTACACCAAAGACCCATCATATTCAAAGTCAACACCTATGTGTGCACTACATAACCTTTGTGCCCCCTGTCTTGTTTGTGCCCTGCTCTGAATACAATCTGAAATAAAAATTTGACTGTAGTCCCTTCACATTCCTGCAAAAATAAACACTGTTTTTGGTGGACTTGAATTATAGATGTTTAGCTGTTTATAGGTAACTGGTACACTACAGTTTAATTTTTTTAATTTCTTTATAGTAGGTAATTGTGAAATGTTCTAAAAACATTACTTGGGTAGTATTTATTTTCCATTTTGCTTAGTAGGGTTAAAGAGAAAAAAAAAAAAACAAGTGAAACCTAATAGGATAGATCCCTAACAATGAGCTATACATTGTTTTTGTTGGTCCTTATTAGTATCCTGACACATTCTCCTAATTTATTCACTAGAAATAAGGCTGTGGACAGGAAAGAAGGGAATTGGTCAGACAGGGAGGAAGTCAATTAGAAGAAAACACTAGCAGGAAACAAATACACACTGGGAATGCCTTGGATGCAGCATGTGCTTGCTTATTGTAGAAATGTTTATCTTAATGCTGTCATCACTTGAGTAATGAACATCCCAAAGCAAAAAGGAGGATAAAATGTGAGGTGCAGTGATGGTGGGGTAATATAACTACAAATCCAAATAGTAGCAAACCCTTATTAACATGTTCTGCAGTTCATTTGTTAAAAACATTTCATCCATAGTTTAACCGTATGCCCAGACGGGAGGACATTTGTGTAGAATTCAGAAAACCTGTGCGATTCCACAGACAGGCAATGCATTTTAATGGACAACAACTGGCAATTGTAAGTGCTGTTGAGGTGAACTGGAGCGATCATACACTGTGCTTTTACAATTTTTTACACAAAGGCAATGGTGTACTAAGGTTGAGTAACACTACAGCTTACATGTTCTTCAACTACCCAATTAGGTTAAGGAGAAAATTGCCCCTAATCTTTACATGGTTTAAAAGTAAAAATATTCCAAAATTTAAACTTGTTTAGTCAAGTTACTGTACAGATACTATGATACAGTTACACGTTACTTTTTTACGGGTTACAATTATAACAGAAAACCTTGCAATTCAGATGAAAAATTGATCCAATAGGTTTGAAATTGTTGACTAAATGCAGATTTAAGTCTGGAGATACATTTGTCACATGATCTCCTATAACAAAACAAGTAGTGGGTGTGTAGATAATCTTACTAGAATGAACATGATCAAAATGAATTTGTTGATTTTCCTCACAACCAGCAGGCAAAACCAGTTGCTATTAGGAATGGATTAGCATACTATGAATCAAGCAAGTTGAATGAGCCAAATACAAGAAAGAGGAAAACTACTTAAAGGACAACTCTAGTTTTATGTCAACTTTCACTGAGCCCCCTCCCCAAGGTAAACTACACCACTGCATTTCCTACATCTGCTTGATTACCTTAGGTTCAGAGCTATACCTATGCTGTACTTATCATTGATAAGTACAGTCCGGGGAGCGTAGGAACTTGCTGATCACAGCTGATAGGAGGCACAGGAGTGCTTCCAGTCAGCTGTGATTGCAGATGAACTCACAATGGAGTTTCCCCATTGAGAGTTCATCTGCAGTTCAATTCCCACGGTCACCGGGCTGATAAGTACAGCCTGGTGACCGTGGAAACCGCGGTCACAGCTCATTTGAGGCACGCGAGTGCTTCCAGTCATCTGTGACTGCAGATGAACTCTCAATGGAGTTTCACGTAATACCATCAGTGGATCAGATACTAACAGCTCAAGCACAGATAGGAGACCCCATGACTGTTTAAATATCATATAATTGTATTACTTAATGTGGCACCTTTAAGTGTAACAAATGGTAAAAATAAAAATATATATATAGAAAAGTATATGTGTCACAGATCAATTAGCCAATTGTAAGGAGAGGGATAGGACAAATATATAGATAAATATAAAGGAAATCTCAAATCTATATTATTAGCTTCAGGCAAATGTAGTAAGAATATACATATGTGTATACACACAAATATTTGCATATACATACACACACATTTTTATCTATATACAAGTATAGTATACAAATCCATATGTACATCTAAATATATGCATGCCTATATAGTATCAGACATGTATTGTAAACCTTAAAAGGTGAATTTATTATTTGCTATCTACATAGAAATAATGATAATGGTGCATACAGATGTTTCAACTTAGTGGCAAAGGGCAAAACCAAATAGAGTGTAAAATAAAAAAAATACCTAAGGCAGGGTGTTTCAAGATCAATATGATAAAGGCCTCAGAAGTAGTACCAGGTGCCCATGATGATAAGGAATATAAATGGTAAAATCCGTTCAAGTGTTGGTTGGTCTCCCAAGTGTGTGGGCTGTTGGCAGCCCCTTTAGTAGCAGTGATTGCGGCATCTGAGGGGACCTGCCCATTCTCTACATGCGCTGGCGCACCAGAAGTGACGTCAGCAAGAAAGCACGTGGATGCAGCTCTCTCCCAGGCAGTGGAATGCAAACATACAGAATTGTGATAATAAAAACATAAGAATTGTGATAATGATGTTAATATAAACTTTTATGAAACCATAATATAGATATAGGAATATGTGAAACTATAATATATATATATACAGATGAAAAAATTACAGAACATCATATATGATAATATATAAATGGAAGCAAGGGGAAGTAGAGGAATATGCAATTACATCTATACACAATGCCCATCGATCGCGGTTTACCGCGGTCCGGACTCGAGTGTGCGCGTACACTCGCCTCACTGCCAGCCGGATTCCTGCCTTCACAATAATAAGTAATAGGGAGCGCGAATCTGCCAATTAAGGCGATTAGATTTCAGCTGCGCAATACGAATGCGCGACCGATAATCCGATTCTGCTTGATGAATCAGGGGCAATAACTCTTCAAGGGTAGAACCATTATAGAAAAGACTGGAAAGTGAGAAAATTGTTTAAATCAGGAAAAACGGTGGCTTTTAAGTTCCAACAGGTTTCTTTTTGTAAACTTATTTTATCCCAATTACCTCCCCTTGGATCTGGTAGTACTTGTTCAAGGGCCAAAAACCTAAGAGAATTAGTATCAAAATTGTGCTGGGTGGTCAAAGCAAATGTTTTGAATCCTGGACCAGATATATTTCATGTTTGCTGGATCACCCAGATTCACCTATGAAAGTATATCATCTCCAGTCTTGGAGAGCTTTAATAAATCAGACCCAGAGAGCAAGTTCCAATCCTCACACCACTGATCACTTCCCCAAATCCCTAAAACCTTTCCAGAACATAAAAATGCAGGTAAAAAAGGTTGCATTATTTTACATAAAGAAGACTATCTAAAGAAGCCTATGTAATCATTGACATCACTGCCTATTGCGATTCTTATTTTTACTGAATTTTAAAAGGATCTTTTAGTTGTCACATGACCATCCACAACTTTTATATTATTCACACAAAAACACAAATACTTGATCATTAGTATACCCAATAGTTTATTATTAAATTAATTTATGGACTATCTCTACAAAATGTAAATACATTCCAACTCTAACTAGCTTATCCTAAAGTTCTTATCATTAAATTCATATATACAGAACGTTGGCATTTGTATGATTAGACAATGATGTCATTATTCAAAATATTTTGCTCCAAAAGTTTTCTCTTTTTGTACTAAAATAATTTTGCAAAAGATCATCAATGGGGGCCAGATTAGTACCTAGATTTGCCAGTCTGGCTATGGAATACCTAAAGCTTTAGGCTGGTTGATACAGAACAAACTCAGTCCTCTAGTAGAGATTTTTAAACAACTTTACCATTAACCGCAAACACAAGGAAACCAAAATGCCAGATTTTAAGGCATTTAAATTCAAATTACCAGCATATTATTTTTGCGGATCAACCATAGCTATATACAACCTTTTTTTATTAGACTCACACTGTCAAAATCAAATTAAAAAAATATTTTAAACCAATTTGCAAAACAGATTTTCCATAAAGACATTTTTGTAATGTTGCCATGTGAAACTTTTTCTCGATTACTGACTTAGAGGTGCAAGAGTTATTATCTAAAATATTAAAAGGAATTACCTATATCACAAACTTTAAAACAGAAGCCTGTCTACTAGTTACAGATCCTCAACCAAAACCACTTGTCTTATAATGAAGTGATTATGGAATTATTGTAATCATAAAGTATAACTTCAAACAGCATTTCAATACGGCGTGTACTAATACAAGATTTAAAATGACCCACTCCTCTCCGCTACATTCTACCCAATATTGTGAATATATTATTCCCTTTCCAGTTTTATCCCTAGTTCTCAACAATTATTATTATTTTGAATAACACTTGCATTTACGCAAATGCTTACATAAGTTATCTTGGATTTTAGCGATCACAAAATTAAACAGTCACTCTGTTATCTTCAGCAATCTGACTTGATGTATACCATGTTTCCTGCATATTTTTAAGCATAGCACAAAGGGAAAGTAAAAAAAAACAAAAAAACAAAGCAATTACTTTAAGCGTTACCCTTTTACTACATTCCATAACAATTGCACTTGTGATATCTGTTTAGTTACCAGATTTTGCAGGTTATATTTTGAGGTAAATATCTGGGACTACTGAAATAATGGAAAGATTTTGTGGGGAAAAAAATACAGGAAAAGGCTACCATTAAACTAGCAGTTTACAAAGGAAAGCTTTACCCTAATGCGTCTTGTTTTACCTTCATATGTAGGAAAAGAGTTTAAGGTAAATTATCTTATCAGTGTGTTAAGGCATTAAAAATGTTCCTTTTTTGTTGATTTTAAGTATATATTTACATCTGAGAAAGCTAAATTGCTTTTAATACATTTTGCATATGTCAGTTAAACAATAGCTGTACCATGCCAATCCTCTCTTTGAAAGTCTTATAGGCAGACAGTCTGTCATGATGTTAAGTAGCTACACGTTTCCTGGTAGTGAGACCATGTGATTTTTGTTTAGGCTATAGTTTTGGGGAGGCTATTGGTGGTGCTTTTATACATCATAAAAATAGCTATTTATTCACCCATATATTCTATAATAAACTAAGAATAAGCTCAATATTTACACTCCTTTCAAACCAGAAAGACATTTCAAAGTTTCCTCATTTGAAACAAGCTAAAATATGACAATATTATTTGGTCTTTACTGTACAACACCTATACTCTGAATTCTGTTTTGGTTAAATAAAACCAATAAACTGAAGGTAATGCAGTCACCTGTCTTTGACTTGATTAGCCTCAGAGGGAGAAAACAAGCTGACAATTAGACTGCATTTATCATGTGCTCTTAAGAAATACACTGGCAGGACCAAAGTGCTGAGGGACAGAAATATGGGCTTATCAGTGCAGTTTCTTCTTCACTATTCATTCCTAAACAAGGGGTAGGGTCAGTATTTTGTTATGTAACTACTGTAGCAGATAATTATTTTTAGCAGACTGGCTGTGCTGTCTGGCTGGATTAAGTAAATTAACTATTTCATCTATTTGTATCTTTGTACCCCTTGTGACCAACAGCTATTTTTACTTTTAAACTATAAAAGTAATACAAATAAATATATGTGTTATGTTTTATTCTTTATTTGTCTTATTTTTTATAAACATAATTTATTACACAAAATATTGCTTCTAGTACAAAGTATGGCAAAATTATTTGTAAATGAAGAAATATACATTTTTTATTTGCTTTTTTTTGCAGATTGTCATGCTCTGCCACATCGAAAAAGCTGAAAATATTAACTAAGGGCAGACAGGGAGGAATTAGGGAGAGCTTATTAGGATAACTATTGGTTAATGCTGAGTAAATATGAATACAGTTCATTATATATATTAAATACCCTGAAATTGACTGGTACAAGGGCACTGTAAAAAGGTGGAAATTTATAAAACCATTGCAAGGCAATTTTCTGGTACAGTTGTATAGAAGCCCCAACTAGAGATGATTCTTTGCTGGACATGGTACGAAGTAAAGTGTAATATACTATAATAGAATACATGGTACATGGAAGCGTTTATTATAAATTTTTATGTAAAAAACATCTTGGTAGCAATGATCATAACATAATTTCAATAAATCTGAGTAGTAAACAAGAAGCAAAAAACAGAAAAATAAAAACACTGGGCCTGATTTATCAAGGCTCTCCAAGACTAGAGAAGATAGACAATAATGGGTGAACCCGGGTTATCCAGCACACCTGGATTGGATCTGTTCCAGGATTGAAAATGTTTGCCAAACAATAGCAAATGAATATTAGGAAATCCTTTCTAGGTTTGCTGGATCACCCAGGGTTACATATCTCAAGTTTTGGTCAGCTTTAAACAATCAGTATTTTCATAGCTTCAAATAAACCATAATTGGCTTAAAAACGATATGGTCCAGAGTCAGAGAAATTAAATTTTAATGAAACACATGGGTAAGATAACTTGTAATCTCAAAATGCTGAGCTCTGCTATTTTAATGCCTTTTCTTTTTTTTTCTAGATTTCCTAATGACTGGATTTGTACTAGTGGACAGCATAGGACAAATATTGTTTCTTTTCATGAGGACTAAACAAAAACTTGGGCAACGGATGTTGGATATAGGTAAGATCTATAGGATTAGAAAATTCTGCAAATGAATAGAAAACTGACCAAAAGACAGTTTTCAAAGAGTAGTGATTTTTTCTCAACCAGGGTTCTGTATACCAAAGTGTCAAGAACAGGATCAGGAAATGCAAACTTGAATCTGGAAACAGAGCATAGAAGAACTCCCTGTTCACGCAACATTCTGTTGCAAGACACTTTCTTATATAGGGGAAATCATGTGATGGGAAAACCATGTGACTAGCAAGTGACAGACCCTACCACCAGAGGGAGTGTTGGAGCTGAGGCAGCTCAGGTAGTGTTCACTCTTCTGCCAGCAGATGGAGTGCATCCACAAAATATCTTGGTTCTCTGGGGTAAAGGGGCAGCTCTCAGGGAGTCACATGGTTCAGAACAGGAAGCAAACTGTGAATGGGATTTCTGGGCAGCACTGCTGTTGGCTGGAAAGAAGAGCAAGGTGAGTGACAAACAAGAAAGCACACATCACCTGGTTCTGCAGGGATCTGCGCCACCCAGTCTGTGTAGTAAAATAAAGTTCTTATAAGATTCACAAGATGTCTCTAATTTACAAGAAGACCTGAATGCACTGTTTGTTTGGGCAGCTAAATATCAGATATATTTATTGTTCATACATGTGTAGGTATTCACTTGGGGGGCTAAAACATGTATGTATCATATATTCCAGAGGAAAATCAACTGGGGAGGTAATAATTAAGAAGGATCTGTTTTTTTCTGGTAAACCACAGACTTAATAACAGCATCAAATGTCAAACCTCTTTTTCCAAAGCAAGTAAAATACTTTCTTGTATTAATAGGGGTAAAGATGGCAGAGATAGAGACATAAATCTACCCCTGTACAAAGCATTAGTCAGACCTCATCCTGAATATGCAGTTCAGTTTTGGTCACCAGTACACACACACAAAAAAGTTTTTTTGAAATTGGAGAGAGGGCAGAAAAAGGCAACTAAACTGATAAGGGGCAAGGCAATGTTCAGCTATCCAGAAAGATTAACTGAACTGAATTTATTCTTTCTTGAGCATAGGGATTTAAAAGGAGATATGAACACCATGTAAGAAAAAATAAATGGTTTAAATTAGCTTGCTGTAAAATGTTTCATTTTAAGGTTATTGCAAAGGAGGATGGGACACTCTTTGCATTTAGAGGAAAAGAGATTTCATTGTTACATTTTGAAGAGATTCTTCACAGTAAGGGCTGTGAAAATGTGAGTGAACCTTGAAAAGTAAAAACATCACAGAATATAAGAAAGTGTTTACATTTTTTAGGCATTTATCTAGGGTATATACAATTGTCTTAGGGGATAAGGAAGAATTTTTTTTATCCTGCTCAGTTCACCAGCGCAGTATATACCGTATTTTTCGCCGTATAAGACGCTCCGG